>NW_022900914.1:3587436-3597356 GCF_012274545.1 Fukomys damarensis | reverse complement strand
GGATGTTTTAATCAGAGAGAAGATATTCAGAGCCAATCTAAAATCAGAACTTTGAAGAGTCTGGAAAGGAAGCAGAGTCACACCACACAGTGATTTAAAGGGGCCACTGATATGCTTGGACCTTATGTCCTCTCTGTGTATTTGGAAACGTGAGGAGGATAACCAGTTAGTGGCAGTTTCTGAAACTGGTAACCAAGATTTTGTTCCATGCCTTCTTGAAAGCCTTAGTGATTTTTTGATAAAGTTATATAACATTTAAATTGATAGTCTGGGTAAGATAAAAGTAGATGCAACTATTTTACTTCTTCCATTTGACCTTTTATGCTAGCAGTTACTTATGTCAACATCATTTCCTGTTTATAAACATAACAGAAGTATATTAAAATGGTTTAAATTCCTGGTGTAAAATAACAGATTTGTGGAGTGTTGTAAACATTCTGAATTAGTAATCCTTCTCCATCTACCAACGAGCTCTGGGGGCTGAACTCTAAACAGAAATGCTGCCTAAATCATTAACCATAATTCGCCTGCTTTGGGTAACAGCTGGAGTCTGTCTTAAGAAACACAGAGTTTATAGATGTGTCTAGAAACTGTCAAAAATTGACATGTATATACAACTTGTTCTTCTTTATCTCTAGGGACCATTTGTCTTGTTAGTTAATCATTCTGAGTGAAGACTAATTATCTCCAGATTATATCTCTTGTACACTTTTTAAAAACATAGCAAAGTCATCTATTTACATCTGGGAATCTTTGAGTTGCATAAGACAACACTCCTTTACCTATTCCTTTAGTTTAATTCAATAAAACATAGGAGTCCCCTATGAATCAGTGGCATGATGAAAACAAAAATGAATAAAAACCCAGCATGCCAGAATCAGACCAGTGCTTACCAAATTTCTTCTCCAATAAGCAACTATGAAACCATACAGACCTGTTCCAAACATAACCCCAGCTCTCTACAACTCGACCAAACCTCGAGAAGCATTTACCCACCTCTCTTCTCTTGGTGGTTGCTCTGTGAGGCAGGTATGGCAAGGATAGGATGACTCTGGCTGGCATTTTTTATCTTTGGTTTTCAAGGCTGATTATTTTCCAACTAGGTCTTATTTTGGAGCAACATAGTAATAATCACCATCATAATCACAGTCATAATAGGGGTCTGTGATGTTCTACTTCTAGCTCTGTTTCCCTAGATGCGATGGGTCAACCAGGTGGATGTGGGCATGTGCAAGCTCATTTCCACTGCTGAAAGGAAAGAGACCTCCACTGATCTGGAGCTGTGCCAACTGATGTTACAATCTTTATGTAAACTAAATGCGAAGCCCAATAGACTCACAAGGCTAAGGTCGTTTTTTGTTCAGTTTTGGAAAAAACACGGATTTACAAAGAAACTTGGGGGTGCTAACAGCTAGATGAGCCCAAGCCACTCACAATATCCCCGGCTGAGTCTTGGCCGGCAGGAGACATGAGATAGGCTACCAGAAAATTAAAGCAAGGAAGAGCTGAAATCAGTCTAAATTACTAATATGGCCTCAGCCTACACACAGATCTATTAGTGAAGAATGAAAAACAGAAGCATTTGAGCACATCCTCTTAAAATCTGTTTGTGAAGATACAGCCCCAAACTTATGACTCCAAACTGAGAAATTCAAAGAATAAAATCAAAATTGAGCAGAAACCTCGGCAGCTTCACACAGTGGGAAGACAGATTTCCCAAATTAAGACAGGCAAGTTTAATGTTTAACAGTACCCAGGTAAAGAAAAATAAAAAAGACTCTTAGGGAAGGGAAATATCAGAACTCAGTTATAGCATAACATCTAACACCCATTATCCAACAAAGTACTAAGATATATCCAAGGAAAAGAAGTCTAACCTATAATTTAATAAGTCAAATCTGTCAATATAAACTGTTTCTGTCTCCAGACCTTATATTTTAAATATAGAATATTTATTAAAAAACAAAAGGAATCATACTTAAAGAATTGGAGGAAAAGAAGAAAATCTCTGCAAAAAAATTATCATGAAGATGGAAGTATGAAATCCCAGCACACTGGGAGGCTGAGGCAGGAGGATCACAAGTTTGAACCCAGTCTGGAAGAAAAGGGATGAACTTCATTGGATATCAGTAAGGATTATTCATTGTGAAGGACAACGAAAGAAGTTGAAGAAAAATAAACAGAGCCTTAGAGAACTGAGACCTGAAGCACAGTATAATACTTGTTAGTACTCACAGAGTAGTCACCAAGAGTGGAAGACAAATACTTCTCAATTTTTGGTCAACTTATAGAGTGCTGAGGTCATGGGAGTCCCAGAAGAACAAAGACAGAAAACGAAAACAAACACTGACAAAATAGTGGCCACACAATAGTGTAGATTTAATAAAGGTTGTTAATCTAAAACTCTAGGGAGCTCAGCAAAACTCAGTGAGGTAAACAAAAAAGACACACGCCAATGTCAAAGTAGTTAGACAGAGTCAAAGAAAAGTCTTGAAAATAAAAGAAAAGCAACTCACCACTTACAGAGGAACAGCAAAATGTTAAACAGCCCACATTTTATCCAAAACAACGCACAGAAGGAGGCCCTGGAACCACACATTCTTCCTTATAACAAGCATTATGAGAGATGACTCTTGGAAGTGACCCACAGGCCCATCAGCATACGAATGGATAAAGAAAATGCGGCACTGAGGCACAGTGGAATACCGAGCCACACTGAAGTTAAACTCGAGTCACTGGTAAGAAAATAGATGCAACTGGAGCGCACAATGGTAAGTGAAATAACAGACACACAAGTTTAAATATTACTTGATTTGTCTTAAATGAGAAACCCAAAGCAGAAATAATTAGACTGCGAAGTAAAAGACAGTTGGAAATAGGGAGATAGATCTTTTGCAGAAGGGAAAGGGACCGAGAGATGGAGGGAAAGGTGAGGGGAAGGGTGAGGGGAAGGCGAGGAATGGAAAAAAGAATTAAGACGCGTTATACATAGGTGCCAGCTCTCCAGCAGGAGTGTGATCACTGGGTCCTGCCGACAGGTACCAGTACAACGTTACCTCAATGACCTGAGCTCCCATCTTAATAAATTATAAAAAGGAGAACAAACGAAACCTAAAACAATGAAAACTAAATCAGTAAAGTCAATGTGACAGAAAACAGACATACAATAAGAAAACATGATAGTTTAGCCTTTTATTATGACAAAAGAATTCTCAAAATCTTATCAGGAATAACTAATAAACCAAAGGTAACATATTACCAAAATAGTAATAAAAAGGGGGAATCAGTACCTTTTCCATGGTACTTAAAAGGATTATAAGGAAATATTAGCTTAACTTCATGCCAACAAGTATAATTAGACAAGTTAGAGTATATGAATAACTCCTGAAAAGTTACATTTTACCATAATGTACCTAAGAGAAAGAAAGATGGAATCAGAATGGACTTGTAAGTACAGAAATTGAATAAATAATTTTAAATATTCACATATAGGAAATTATAAGTACAAATGGTTTCACTGGTAAAGTATATCAAATATACAAATAGAAGAAACAGTACTGTCCCTTTACAAGTTCTTCTAGAAAATATAAGTAAATGCTTTAAAAGGCACTATAGGAAACCAGTATTACCCTGACACCAAAACCATACAAAAAAAAATCTCAGTAAGAATACCATTGACCAGTAATTATCATGACTACAGATTCAAAAATTTTAACAAAATATTGGCAAACTAAATTCAGCAATAGGTAATAAGGGTTATTCACCATGACCAAGTGGAATTTATATCAGGAATGAAAGGATCATCGAATATCTAAAGTCAAATATTAAAATAAGTTATTTATATTAATAAAATGAAGAGGAAAAGCCACATAATTATTTCCACAGAAGCAGAATTAGCTTGTAAGATTTAACAGACTTTCATAATAAAATCCTACTGCCACCTAGGAAAAGTTGTGATCTTCCTTATCAATAATAAAAGGCAAAGGACTCAACACTCCCCTAAAAGATTAGAAACAATAGAAGGATGATCCACTTCTGGTCAACATGGCATTGGTGACTCCAACCAGCATCTTAAGGCAAAGAAAAATAAGAAGGAAAAGGGGTCAGGAGGGGGAAAACAACAGGAAGAACAGGAAAAGATATGAGTTAAATTAAAGGACTCCAGATCAGAAGAAATAAAACTGTAACATTTTACAGATGACACAATCCTGTATTTTAGGAATCCAGAGAAAAGTATAAACACACATACACACACACACACACGCAATCTACTACACTAAATAAATGAGTTTAGCAAATATAAGACCAATACTCAAAAATCAATTGTAGGAGCCAGGGATTTAGCTCAATTTGCCGACTGCCTTGAAAGCGCAAGGACCAGAGTTCCATCCCTGTTACCTGGTACAAAAAAAAAAAATCAATTGTCATTCTACTAGAAAATGAAATCAAGAAAACAATTCTGCTTAGAATAATGCAAAATGCACAGCACCCGCCACCACGCCAAAAAGCAACCTAGCCCTGGGCTAGCGTGCCCTTCCCCGCAACTGCACACCGTGGATTATGAGCCTAGACACAGCATTTGCCAGCTCCGAGCGCACTCTGTTTGGTTTCCCCTTGGCCTGGCGCAGCTGACTGGGCAGACTGAGGATGGCTCAGTCCCTGACAGAGAAGAAAAACCCAAAGAATCAGTAATTCCAGGGAGAAAACAGACTGAGCCGGCATCTGTAGCCCCAAGAAAAACGCACCATACGGCAAACTACACAAACAGCACGGAGGTTTGCTCTGAACGTGAAACCTCCACCGCAAGCTACCACTGAAGCAGAAACTCAGGGCAGCGTCCACCCTGTTGCCACAGCGGGGTTTAGAGGTCTCGGTTTTAGGGACGGATGTTTCCGGTATTGCCCTCCCTTGGTGTCTGTGTAAGAGACATCCGCAGGAGACAATTGTGGAGAGGGTGCAGGCTAAAGATAGTCCCACAGAAGCTGAGGCTCAGGCCGGGAAGGACTAGGCCCCTGCCTTTGCTAAGAAACCAGGACTGGCAAGAGTGGCCTTCAGAGGCAGTAGGGTGTGAAAGCGATCGTCTTGAGTCCGGCCAGCTGCACAAACCCTACACCCAGCAAACGCCAGGTGTTTCACTGCCCTCCTCATTAACCAGAGTGACAAGAACCAAAGAAAGGCTGCCACAGGCTGTGTAGCAGAGACAGAGAGGCCTCTGGACTGAGGGAAGCTCACAAACCCGCAGACCACAGAGGACAAGTGCAGAAAAGCATGAAGTGTTGGATGACAAGGCCGCAGGTCACGGAAGGAAACCACACATTGAAAAAGACAGGATTGTTTTATCCATTTTTTTTCCCCTTTCTTTCTTTTTTTCTTCATTGGTTTTTGTGATTCGGGTTTTGTTTTCTTTTTTCTTTCCCTTTTCTTTTTTCCTTTTAATTCTTTTTCTCTTCTTAATTTTCTTTATATTGCTCTCCATCTTTTCTTTTTTATTCTTTTATCTGTTTGTTCTGTTCCATAACTTTTATCTAATACTATGAATTTCCTTTTACTCCTCAATAAGATCCTTCTCACTCACTTTTCTATCTCCTTCTCATCTACTTTGATTCATTTTTCAAATGCACTCGTTATTCATTCTCTGGTTCCCCACCTCCTTTTTCCTTGCTAGTATAACCATTAAGCTTTATGAATCTTTAGGTAGTTAACTCTGCTATTACAGCTAAACACTGTTCTATTGTTAGTGGAGGTATAACTGCTGCACTGAGTAGACATTTAATGTATGTCGATATTTGGTTTGTTTTAGCACTTAGGTGTAACTATAGCTCTCTTCTCTATGATTGACAGTGGTACATTCCTGGTTGTTAGGTCATGTCAATATCCAGTTTGCCTTTGATGTGCTTACAGTACTGTAGTTGATTTTATTGCTTTTGCCAATGTGTCACAGTTGTTGCTATTCGATGGCTTTCTCTGTATGCCGTGTCTGGATTGCCTTCATGTCATTAGCAATACTGTGGCTCATTCCAAGAACTGGGTCCTGGGCCAAATATACCGCAGCTTCCCCTCCCAAATAAACAGAGAGGGCTTGGGGCAGAAGCAAAGGCTCATGAGCCATCCCCAGAATGCATCACTGAAAAGCAGGCACTAAAGAGGTCTCTGTACTAGCAACAAAGTCTTCCTCTATAATCAGCCTGAACACACTCAGTACAGAAATTTTAAAAAACGAAAACCAAAAAACAGTAGAAACATAAAACAACAAGGCAACAAAAATTCTCCAAAAACTCCCAACTCCCCTAAAACTGATCTATGAGGCATTGAGAAAAATGAAATAAAAAGCCACACAGATGAATTATTTGAAAGAATGAGAGGAGATCGTATAAGGTAGATCAATAAGGTGTTCAGCAAGGTCAAAAAGACATAACTAAACAGATAATGGACTTAATAAAAAAACTAGCAAGCTCCATGAAATGATATCAAACAAAATTTTATTGAAAGTATGGGCTGCAGAAGCAAGCAAAGTGAAGACAATACAAGAATGAAAAGATAAGGCTACTGCCAGATAGCAATTATTCAAAGATACCTTAAAAACAAGTTAATATGAAAAAAGGATGCAAGAGCTGCTACATAATGCAAAAAAGACCACTTTAAGATGAAGAAGAATCTGTAAAAAATCATAAGATAGTACAAATGGCATAAAAAATCTGCTTACAGAATTAATAGTTGAAATTTTTCCAAGTATAAGAAAATAATTTAATATACAGATAAATGAGGAATATAGAACCCCATTAGTCACAATCAGAAATGATACTCCCCACAACACATCATAATCAAAACCCTAGAAATCCAACACAAGAACTGAACATGAAAAAGCTGTTAGAGAAAAGCAACAAATGGAAGCCAATCAGAATTACAGCAGACTTTTCAACACAAACCTTAAAGGACAGGAGACCTTGGAGTGAAGTGTTTCAAGATCTAAAAGAAAACAACTTCCAATGGAGATGGATATATCCTGCAAAATTATTTTTCACATTTGATGGGGATATAGGTATTTCCACGATAAAGAACACTTTGAGAATTTTATGACCCCCAAAGCAGCACTCCAAAAACTTTCCAAGGATGTATGAGGAACAGACAGTGAAGTTAACAATACCAAAATGTCTAACAGAATAAATACACCGGGTTGAGTGAGCAGTTAAATAGGAGAAGGAAGAAAATGGAATTGGCAACAGGAAAAAATGTAATGACAGGAATAAGTCAATACCTTTCAGTAATAACCCTCAATAGGAATGGTCACAATTCCCCAATCAAAATATACAGATGGCAGAATGGATCAAGAATAAAAATTCAACAATATGCTATGTACAATAAGCGCATTTAATTCAAAATGAAACTTCAAAAATTAAAAAACAATAAATGCAAAATAATATTCCATGCAATGGGAACCCCAGAACAACAGGATCAGCTCTCCTATTTTCAGAAAAACCAAACATTAAGGCAACATGGATAAGAAGAGGCAAAAAAGATCATTACAGATTGGTTAATGGAAAAATTCAACAGGAAGAGATAATAATTATAAACATATATCTACTGAACACTACCACACACAATTTCCTAAAATAAACACTACAGGACATAAAATTTTACAAAAATATCAAACACAATTACAGTAAGGAACCTCAATACACCACTGTCACAAACACACAGATAAAGTAGACAAAAATTCAACAAAGAAGGAGCAGAGTTAAAGCAAACCTTTGAAAAAATTGACTTGATAGACTTAATACATAGATAAGAAGCGTTCCACCCAACAAGAACAGAACATTCTTGTCAGCAGCATGTGAAACTATCTGTAAAATAGACCATATGTTAGCCAATAAAGCAAGCCTGAGCAAAGGCAAAAGAAGTGAAGTGCTACCAAATTCATTTATGGAACCCAGAATCACTCTGATTCCCAAATCAGGTAAAGAGTCAACTAAAAAGGAAAACTGTAGGCCAATCTCCAAAATGAACACAGATGCACAAATCCTCAGCAAGATATTAGCAAATAGAATGCAGCACATCATCAAAGCAATCATACATCACAATTGAGTAGGTTTCATTCCAGAGATGCAAGGATGGTTCAACATACATAAATCAATAAATGGAATACATCACATAAAAAGAAGGAAGGTCAAAATCCACATGATCATATCAATAGATGCAGAAAAGACTTTCAACAAAATCCAACAACGCTTCATGATTAAAAACTCTGAAGAAAACAAGTATAGAAGGACCATACTTGGATATAAATGCTATTTACGACAAACCAATAGCCAGAATCTTAAGAAACGGGAAAAACCTAAAAGTGTTTCTCCTAAAATTAGGAAAAAGACAAGAATGTCCATATCACTTCTCCTATTCAACATAGTACTTGAAACAATGGCCAGAGAAATTAGGCAAGAGAAAGAAATAAGACACACATAGGAAAGGAAGAACTCAAACTGTCGTTTTTTATAGATATAGAAGACCCAAAGAAATCCACCAGAAAAATTCTTAGAATAATCAATTTCAACAACATAGCAGGATACAGGATCACTGCACTAAAGTTATTAGCAGTTGTGTATATCAAGAAACAAGATGAGAAGGAAATTATGAAAACACTGCCATTCACAGTAGCTTCAAGAAAAATTAAATGCCTATGAATTAACATAGCCAAGAAAGTGAAAGAACTCTACAAAGAAAATTATAGTACCCTGAAGGAGACTGAAGAGGACATCAGAAAATGGAAAGATGTACCCTGATCCTGGATATATAGAATCAATATTGTCAAAATGGCCATACTTTCAAAACTGTTTGACAGACTTGATGCAGTCCCAATCAAAATATGAACAGCATACTTCACAGATCAAGAGAAAACAACCCTAAAATTCATATAGAATCATAAGAGATCTAGAACAGCAAAAGTAATTCTGAGCAATTAGAGCAAAGTAGGCAGAATAGCAATACCTGAACTCAACTGTACTACAAAGCTATAGTGATAAAAATAGCATGGTACTGGGACAAAAACGGATATATGGATCAAGGGAACAGAGCTGAGGATACAGAAACTTTCCCAGAATCATTGAGATATTTAATCTTTGACAAAGGAGCCAAAAGCATGTGTTGGAGGAAGGACAGCCTATTCAATAAGTGAAGCTATGAAAACTGGTTTTGTCTTTGCAGAATGGAACTGGAGCCTTATCTCTCATCATTTAATAATTTAAAATCAAAATAGATCAAAGATCTAAACATTAAAACAGAAACATTAAATCTTCCAGAAAATATAATAGGCAAAACACCTGAAGACATAGGTGTAGAAAAGGATAGAACCTCAAATGCACAAGAAATAGCAAGAATCAATAAATGGGATTATATCAGATTAAAAAACTTCTGTACAGAGAAAGAGTCAATCAGCAGAGTGAAGAGACAACCTACGGAATGGTTGCTACTCCTCAGAGGGAAGACTAATTCCTAGAATGTACAAAGAGCTCAAAAAATTAAACCTCCTAAAATTAATGACCCAGTCAAGAAATGGGTAAGAGAAATGAACAGACATTCACAGAGGAAGAAATACACATGGTCAACAGGTATATGAAAGATATAAAAAAAAAATCTGACCTGCACGTTAAAACAACATTAAGATTCCACCTTCCTCCGGAAAGAATGATAATCATTCGGAAATCAAACAATAACAAATGCTGGCGTGGCCATGGTGAAAAAAGAAATCAGCATGGAGATTTCTCAAAGAACTGAAATTAGAAATTCCATGTGACTCTCTGTGAGGTATCTTCCTCAGAGAGCTTAAGTCATCATACTTTAGTAACACTTACATCCCAGTGTTTATAGCATCACAACTGGTAATAGCTAAATCCTGGAAGCAGCCTGTATACCCATCAACAGATGATTGG
>NW_022900914.1:3350847-3587392 GCF_012274545.1 Fukomys damarensis | reverse complement strand
CTATAAAGAATGATAAATTGGAGAGACTTGTAGGAAAACAGATTCACCTGGAAAATATAATATTGAATGAAATAAATCAGATGCACAAGCTTAAACACTGTATGGTATCTCTTATCTGAGCGAGGCATAATACAAAGGAAATGATACACGATTGATAGAAAGGGACAAGCGGATGGGTTTCTCGCAATAGGGAAGTGGCCCAAGGGAACTAGGATGAGGCGTGAGGAGGCAGGAAGGGGGAATAAAAAGAATAAAAATATGCCATTTACACAAAGCTAATAACCCCAACTAATGTAAACATTATCTGCCATAACAAGAGCTAAGAAAAACAATATGAACCGGAATGAAAAAGGGCAGAGGGCAGGCAGGAGGGCAGGGAAGGGGAGGCGGAAAGGAAACAGCATGTGATGTGTACGTATAACCACTCCCTGGATGACTGCAAGCTGCATAAATTGTAAACATGTACTCAAAAAATTTAAAATTTAAGATATGTTACGAACGTGTACCAACATCTGACAAGGACTGCTGTTGCGATAGACTGTAGACATTTACTAATAAAACATAAAGTTGGAAAATGAAATGTCCAGTGCACGCACGTAGCTCTGTGTGATGCGTTCCTGACTCTGATCTCCTCGGACAGTGGGGCAGACGATCCCTCTAACGGTTGTTTCCCATTGTGCGAAGGCCCATGTCAGGCACTTCCTGAGCTGTGGGCGGTGTGATTTCCCTTCTCTATGTCCGCTCTGCTCCATTGGACCTGGCACAGTCAGCAGTTAGCACAGGCACAACCGCCAGGCCTGACACAGCCTTGGCCCTGGGATCCCATGCTCCAGGGGTCACCCGTGATCATGCCATTGGAACAGGGGCAGGACCTGGCTGCTTTTTACAGCTCCTTACTTCTTTAGCAGCACTGTAAGAATTTCCTTCTGACATTTTTAAATATAGATTTTTTGTTCTCTTGTTCAGAAGTAACAAGTATTTTCAAAAATTGGGAGTAAGTACATAACTATGGAGAAAAAAATACCACAACAAAGGATAATATATTTAACAGAATCAATTTAACAAAAGTATAAGATTTACACACAAAAGTACTATGACTCACTGCTGAACTAAATTAAATTTAGATAAATCAGTAGATATCACTCAATAATCTGAAGAAAATGTACCACATTGATCTATATATTTGATCCAGTATTTGTCAAAACCCCTCCAAAAATTTTATAGAAAATAGCATGTTAAATTTTTATGAAAATATAACAAATTCCTATTATAGCAAAGACAATTTTGTCAGAGAAACCAAATCTGGCATAAAAACACTACCAGATACCAAAAACTTGCTGTAAAGGGACATTAGCATGTTGAAGAGTGTGGAGATGGTATGAGGGTGAACACAGTGCTCAGTAAATAAGCCCTTTCCATTTATGGCTAGGGCATTTTTTACAATGCCCATGCAATTGTCTTGCTATTAATTCTAGTAGTATTCTATAATTAAAGGGCCACATACAGAAAGATAAATTTTGATGCCTATCCATCATCATACACAAAAATTAACACAAAAGCAAGCATCCACCTAAAAGTCAAGACTATAGAACTTCTTGAGTAAAATTTCCAATCACTGAGGTAGGCAAAAAGTTCTTAGATACAACAAAAAGCTTAAGTCATAAAAGAGATAAAGTGAAGATAGTATAGAAATCATTTGCATTTCAAAAGATACCCTTAAGAAAGTGAAAATATGAGGTTTACAAAAAGAAAAATGTGCTCAAAAACATATATGATGAAGGCCTTTCATCTGGACTATACTTTATCTAACTGTATGATATACAATTTAATAATAGCATCCTGTGATGTGACAATGCATATAATAACACAAAAATAAGAAGGCAAATGCCCAATTGAAACAATTGGTCAAAGCTGTACATATCAAGGAACAGGCACACAAGGGTTCACCAAAGAAAGCATGCAAGCAGCTAATAAGGACATGAAAATTGCTGTATAAATCATTAAGGAAATTAAATACCCCCCATGAGATACCACTAGACGCCTACAAGAATTATTTCAAAAAGTCTGATCATTCTAAATTTTGGCAAAATGTAGAAAAACACAGAACCATCAATACAACTGCAAAGTCATGAAGCCACTTTGGAAAACTGTTTGACAGTACTTTTAAAAAGAAAAATATAAACTGACCATATGATCCAGCAATTCCAATCTTAGTAATCCATCCAGGAGAAGTAAAAATGTGCCCACAGAATGATTTACAAATAAATGCCCATAAAAGCATTTTATAATAGCCCAAAACCAAACAATCCAAATATTTATCAAATGGTAAATGGACTATATAACAAAATGTGGTGTACATGCATACAATAAACTATTCAGCAATACAAAGGCATGAAATATTGATCGATGCTGCATTTTTTATGAACTTCAAAAATAACACACAAGTGAAAGAAGCCAGAGCAAAGACTACGTACTGGGTGATTTCATTTGTACAAAATGGCCAGAGGAAAACATGCATAGAGGTATAAAGCAATATGCCTCTGGGTTTGCAGCAGACTAACTGCTAGTGAGCTCTTGGCCAGCTCTTGGAGTGATAAAAACTATAACTGGATTATGATGACAGCTGCACAAATTTATACATTTGATAAATATCATTCATTTGTGCACTCACAAAAATAAATAAGAAGCAGCTCTGTCCTCCAACTGTTCTGTCACCACATTTTGATTGGTTCAGACTGAGATACCCAGGCACGACACAAAGGCACATTTGTCTGGCACAAATGCAAAGACACAAAGTCATGAAAGAATATGGGCTATGCTGGAAGTCCAGCCCAGTGTTTTTAAAAAAAGGACAAACTAGCACATGAAAATGCAAAACATTTAAAACCATGCAAATATGATTTTATAGATGCTCCCAAATACTTCAGTGGCACTTTACTGCTTCCTGAAAGAAAATGGAAGATAGCTGGATCGTGAAGAGAGGTCAACTCACTTTGGCACCATTTACTGAGAACCCGATGACTAGGGAGGACTGTGGGAATTCTGAAGACTAACACGTGCCAACGTTCAGCCTCTTCCACGAGTCCTGCTATTCTAAGTGTCATTGACGGACCTTGCACCAAATACCTGACAACTGTGAGGACCAGGTCCCCTTTCAGGAAGAGAAATATTAAATTGAGAGAACGTATGTGAGCTACGTAATAGGCACTTAAGGATCATTTCCTCCCAGCTACAATTCCAAAGTAAATGGAACGTGGAGGAGGTACAGACTTGTGGTTTTAATAATTGCGGGGCTTTTTCATGGAGTTGCAACTGGATGCTGGCTTCATTACAGGGATTTGGAAAAAGTAACAGATGTTCTTTGAATAGAAACCTGCTGAGATAAACCATCCAAAGTGTCCAACAAGGTAAATGGAATCAGCCATGATTGACATTATTTCTTACCTGTGGAGTTTCACTGTTGCTCTCCAAATCTGAAGCTCTTTTTTCCCTCTGAAAAGAAGGAAAACAAAGTGTCAAGAAGCTGCTCTTCCCAAAGACACAAAGCTGTCTGGGGACCCTAAAGTTCCAGAGTTAGAGCTTCCAGGACGAGAATCAGAAGCACGGGCAGGAACTTCAATGGGCACAGAAGAAATAAAATAACTTACAGGGGAGAAAGAGAAAAACCGTGCGATTCAGCTGGGACAGTGCACCATCCTGAGGAGAGTCGTCAGTGCTCAATGAAACCCAACCGAATGAGCATGCTGCAAGCTTTTCCTGTGCCCCAAACTCTTCCAGGATCCACAGATAAGATCGGCCTGTAAGGAGCTCACAGGTGCGGAGGGGATATGATGTTGACCGGGAACGCTGGGTGTGAAAAATGCAATCCTGAGAATATTTACCAAAAAAACAGTTGTTTCTGCTTTAGCTACCTAATTTTTACAAATCCCAGCAATCTAAAAGGATTCTTGTACATCAGGGAAAATTCCCCAAACTCTAGAATATGGAAAAACATCAGAGATGATTTTGCAATGTGGTTTCTAGGAAAATGTAAACCAAACCAGTTTCCACTGTTGGAGCTGAGCTCTGAGACTGCTGGTGAGTCTGAGACTCCGGGTCTGTGGTGACTGGGAGCTCTCACACACCACCCAGGCCCTTTCTCTGTGTTCCAGTTCCTTTCGTGGAATTAATTTGTATAAAACAGCATGGACTCCCACAGAGGAGCCTCTCCTGTACCACCAAAACCATATCTATTGGTAGCTTCAAAGTTTTATAGAGTCCAGGGTCTCCAGAGGGAATAGACTGGTATTGTGCTCCAAACTTGATTCAAAATCTGGAGAGACAGAATTAACTATGTGAGTAGTATCACCTCCTAGGTCAGTCAACTGGTGCCAAAGTGAGAGATATGAGAAATACAAAATCCTCAGAGCAGTACTGAACCACTGGTCTGGAAGAGGAGGACACATTTCTCAAAAGAAGGGCTGACTCCGTCATAGGAGTAAAGTAACACTTTTCCTGCTACCTTATTTTGTTTGCATTTCTGATCTGTCTTTTCACATTTCCTGAATTCTGCCTTCACCTCCTCCCCATTCACCCCTATAACAAGTCTCCTCAGTCTCCACCCATATTACCCGAACCAGGTTCTGAGTGGTGTGTGGCACACGCCTGTCATCCCTGATATAGGAGGATCCCAAATGGAACCCCAGCCTGGGTAACCTAACAACTTAGGAAACATTGTGCTGGGGATGCAGCACAATGAAAAGGCCCTGGACTCAATCTCCAGTATGATATATATACACACATATGAACACATGCAAATGTACGTACACACACACGCGCGCGCAGGCGCGAACACATTCAACCAAGTTATAGGCGGACACCACAAGCTGTCTAGACCTTGGCATCTTTGGAGTGTGTATTCAGAGAGAGATCACCAGGGCTGGATTACCCATGGAAGGGAGAAGCTCAGAAGGCAACTGTAGAGCAGCTAGTGAAACAGAAAAGAAATGGAGTAAGAAGACACTTTCCATAATCAGAGAACATTTAAGTGACCTAGAGAACACAAAACTCTCTTGACAGATATTTTGAGTAATCAACTTTCTTTACCAAGTATAGGCTCTGAATGCTTCTGATAATACATTGCATTTAATCATTTTTTCCTTTTCACACATAATGGCACATTAACCACAAATAAAGAATAGTAGTAATTATCTTCCCCATGAAATATGGAGTGAAACCATTTCTGCAATCCCAATGCCTTGTTTGTCTGTAACAAGATGAGCTCACGCGGATGCATGCATGTTGAGGAGGGGCACTAGGTAATGTCAATCAATGGTATTCACAAACACAATTTAAAGGCAGACCCGGCATAATTTAGATTCTCCTCTGGCTTGCTGCTTCATGAGCCAGCATGCTTTATGTAGCATTATCATTTTGATTGAATGAACAGGGTCAATAACATCACTTTTTCTCATCCAAGGAAAGAAAATTATTCTGAATCCGATCATCAATCAATGCATGTAATCAGTCTGTTTAAAACACCTTGAGTTCTCATAGGGAGGCTACTCCTAGGAGCACAATTGAAAAGGACACAGTTGAGGCTAACTTGGTAATTCTCCTACGTCCACTAACATGTCAAGAGGCCAACTAGGACTCAGTGTGCGCTCTGCCATTAACAAGATTATGGGAAGCAAATCACTGGAGAAGTTAGAGTCTGCACTCTGAGACCCCTCATATCTGTGCTGATTTGCATAGAAGTGTTTGTCCCTTACGCTGCCATACTATGCTGCTGCACCATTTTTCTGTGATTTCTAAAGGTTAATGGCTTTTCTCCCCTCTGAAATCTGCGTCAATACAAACTGACACTAAAGTCAAGAAGTTGTGCTTTTCAGTGCGCTGTAACAACAGTTGGCAGTCTGTACATTGTGAAAAATGTATTTGATCATGAAACTTTTGCTAGCAGCATGCCAATGGATCCACACTGCTTTAATGGAGAAATAAAAGAATGAATCCTCATCTTCTGTCTAAGGGTAGAAAACAGTCAGAGACATCTTGAACCACAGAAATCTCTGATTTAGCCTCACTCCGCCTTTTGTGCAAGCAAATATAATTACTGAGCACAAGAGTGGAACAAAGGAGCAGATTCTGAAGCTCTCCCCCCATGGCCAGAATAATCAGTGGCAGCTGGCGATGAGAGGGCTTCATGTTCCTGAGTCCTTTAATGGGCCAAGTGCTGGGAGAGCAGGGCTGCAGGACAGCACTGAGCCGTCTGGTGGGAAAACTCGCCCAAGGTCCTCTGGGTGTGAGATCCTCACACAGACGTTGGATCTCTTTCCCCACGCTCACAACTGCTGTGCAGTGCTTTCTGCTTTGTACATCTCTCCACAGAAACGCTGTTTCTAAAACATCTCATCTGAGCACCTCAGCAATGGACAAAACAGATATATGAAAACTGTTTTTACAGTACAGTTAAGTCAGATGTCAACAGAGAGCAAAATTCTGAAGCTAGAAATACTGGAAGCCACACATGATGAGTGCACACTGCAAAGAGAGCAACTGCTAATACGTACAGGCTGAGATGCAGCTTCATTTTAATTTATTGAAGTTATGCTTAAAATACATATAACACAAAATGTGTCATTTTAAACATTTCAAATTACAATTGATGTTATTAACTGCATTCACCCTGTTGTGCAACTATCAACACTATTTCCAAAATTTTCTATCATTCCAAATGTAAATTTTAAACGTATGAAGCAATTACTCTCCATTTCCTTCTTTCCTGGCCACTGATAACCTCTAATACGATTTGTCTTTGAGAATTACTTTATTTGTAATGTTTCATATAAATGGAATCGTAATTGTCTTTTTGTGATTGACTTATTCTATTCAGCATCGATTTCAAGATACATCTATGTTGTGGCAGATAGCCTTTTTTAAGGCTAAATAGTATTCCATATGTATGTGTGAATTACATTTTATTTGCCTATCAGTGGATACTTATGTTGCTTTCACCTTTTGGGTGTTGTGAATTATGCTCCCATGAGCACCGCTATAACAATATCTGTTAATTCCCTAGCTTCATTTCCTTGGGATATATAGTTAGGACAGATTCACATGGACCATTTCAAGTGCAGAGAAAGCAAAGATAACCAGGAACCCCACGGTCTGGAGGGAATATGGATGAGAGAATCTAGAATAACCCTAAGACTTCCAAGGGCAACAATTTCTGAGTCAAATACAAACAAAAATTCCTGTCCTCAAAAGTCTTGCTATGTAGATCTTGGCTATAAATGTGTCCAACAAAACAACAATGAAAACAGGAAATATTATGGAAAACTCCTAAAGGAGAGCCCTAAATTACATGTGTATTGGCTACAATTCATAGACCTGTATGACAATAGAAACCTGACTACATGGTTCACTCCTAACTGAGCCTCTAAGTAACTTTTAAAAGGAAATTTACTTTCTTTGCCAAAAGTAAAATTTAAACAATATGCATTAAAAACAAGAAATCACCAAATGAAAAAAGAGGCAATTCATATACACATAAAATCAGCAGGGGGAAAAAATACAAGATCTGTTGCAAAGGCTGCAAACATTAGAATCTCCAGCTATTTTTCATGTCACTAGGACAAAGAAGCAATAGAGAAAAAAATGAATAAGAAGCATAAACTTGAGGTAAAGATGTAGAGATGTAGGACCACATACTAAAAACAATACAAAAAAGTAAGAAAATAGATGAAGATAAAACAAATAATTTTAATATTATCAAATAATTTTCTTAGTAGGTGAAAGACAAAAATCCTTAACTTTTAGAAAATCAGCAAATTCTGAACTGAATATAGAATATGAAATCAATATTAAATGGAATCAAGACATTGCTTAATAATGCTATAGAATGTCTAAGTAAATGAACCATTTAAATGAACAGAAAATATAACTTTTACTTTAAACAAAAGTTAGTAAGAATAACTGCCAGCTTTTTAATAGCAAAAAAGATATCAGAATTGCTGTTTGAAAATAATTTTCAATACAGCCAGGCATGGTGGCGCACAGCTGTAATCCCAGCACTTGGGAGGCTGAGGGAGGAGGATCACTGTGAGTTCAAGACCAGCCTGAGCTACATAGTGAGTTACAGGTCAGTCTCAACTACATAGTGAGACCCTGTCTCAAAAAAAACAAAAAAAAAAAACCTTTTTCAATACAAATATATATACAGTGATGTCATATAAAAATTAGGGTAAATAAAAATGTTTTTATACAAAGATTGAAAAAAGTCACTAACAGTTGGCCCTCAGCAATGGGACACAGAAAAGGAAAGAAGGAAGGGAAGGGAAAGGAAGGGAGGAAGGGAGAAAGAAAGAAAGAAAGGGAAAGAAAGAGGAATTTCAGAAGAAAGGTCTGAGATGCTAGAAGGAATTTTCAATAATAAACACTACATGCTATAGGTATATCTAATTGGTCATTTTCTTTAGGAAACAACTAACAATTACTCCTAATTTGAATGTGGGGAAATTTTTGAGAGAAAACTAAAATCTTGAATGTTAACTATATGAATAAAATGCTCCACGTCACCCAGACCTTGATTGCTTTGGGAAGTGGGTAAAGAGAGGCATCAGACTTGTTAAGTCAAATATCGTGCTATAATTTTCAGGGAGACTGTTGTAGGCAGCATAATGGCCTTCCAAGATGACCATGTTCTAATCCCAAGATCTCCACAAATATTAAATGATACAGAAGAAGGGATATGAGGTGGCAAATGGGTTTCAGGTTGCTAAGCACCTAATCATAATAAAGGTAGATTAACCTAGATCATGCCATGATCGTGGGCATCTTTAAATGCGAAGCCGATAGAAGCATTTGGTGTCAGAGTGATGCGATGTGAGAATGGCTCTGTGAGGCATTTCTGCATTAAGGTGACCTGGACCATGAGGCACAAGGCACAGGCTGCCTCAGGAAGGTGGAAAAGACTAAAATACACAATCTGCTGATGCCTCCAAAAAGGAGCACAGCCTTGCTACTGACAACTTGATTTGAGCCCCATAAGACTCATTCTAGACCTCTGCCCTCCAGAAACATAGGATAATGCACTTCAGTTGCTTCAGGTCACAAAGTTTGTGATAATTTGTAGAGTTGCAATAGTTAGCTAAGACATTGATCAGCTGAAAGTATAAAGCAGTTTTGAGTTCCAAATTAGTGAAAGAGAACACAATCAGAAGGAAAATAAATTAATCAGAAAAAAATGAAAGGAAAGGCAGATAGACAGCAAAAGCTGAACAAATAGACACTAAAATGAGATGGTGGAAATAAATCAACAATGTGAAATTAACACTTGATGTTTATTTATGAGACAAAATTCAACAAACTGGACTTGGAGAAAACCCTACTACATTTTATTCTTGGGAGACATAATGAAAAGTAAAGTTCTTTGAAAAAAGTAAATTGATAAACTCCTGGAAAAACAGATCATGAAATAAGAAGAGAAAACATATGAACAACTAATATTAGTTAATAAAATAACCTAATAAGTAACAGGCTATTATGAAATCTATGAGCCAAAGAAATTGAAAACAACTAAGGAAAATATAAATCTTATATAAAAAATATTAAAATCTGAATTGTTTGTAAATGTTAATACAATTGCATCAAGTAAATTAATACTTTCCCACAAATAAATTCATCAGCCTCCACGAGTTTGCAGACAAGTTCCAATAAAGAACAGAGGATAGAAAGAAGGACACTTTTATACAATGGACCCTCAAGTTACCACCAGCCCCACATATGAACAACTTGGGTTATGATTAGAATTTTAGTTGTAATTTATGGCCAGTCTTGAGTTACAACTCAAATGCCAGCCACTTGGTTGGTTTTAAACAGACTTGTGATACCAAAAAAGCATATGTAAGCAAATGTAAGTGTCAGTCTGAGCCAAGAAGTGCATGCTTGTGGACATGATTTTGGTTAGTGCTTTATATAATCACTAAGATTTTTGGGTATCAAAGTAGCCCCCAAAAAGCTAGAAAAGAAGCTAAGGAAGAAAGAGAAAGTAAAGAAAGCAATCACAATTTTTAACAAAATGAAGGGGCCAGAGATTTAGCTCAGTGGCACTAGTGCCTGCCTGGCAAGTGTAAGGTTATGGGTTCAATCCCCATTTCCACAAAAAATAAAATAAAATTATTGGGCCAGGGATTTAGCTCAGTAGTGCCATGACCTCGCAAACACAAGGTCCTGAGTTCAATCACTGGCACCCACCCCCCCAAAAAAAGGAAAAAAGAAGAAGGAAAGTATGGAGAAATTTGAGGGTGGCATTCATATGACCAGTCTCACTAATATGTGCAGCATGTCAAAATCCACCATTGCAACAATCTTACAGAGAAAAGATTTGTATAAGGAACTAGCGTTGCAAAAGGCATTACTTAAATTCACAAGTCACAATCAACAGTGTTAGACAAGGTAGAAAGGTTATCAATGTGGATAAAAGAAAGGCAGATGGCAGGATATAGCCTATCAATATCTATAATTTGTGAAGAAAGCTAGGGCTATAAATGCAGATCTCCAAAAGGAGAATCTATCAACCAATGAGTGATAATGGTGAAACATTTCATTCTAGTATGGGGTGGTTTCGCAATTTTGAAGTGAGGACTGGGGTTTATATCATAACTAAGCAAGGTGAAGCAGCCAGTGCTGACAAAAGGGCTGCTGAAAATTACATGCACCACTTTGAACTATGGCACAGAGAAATGTTTTTGCCCTGATCAAGGTTTCAACTGAGATAAAACTGGCCTTTTCTAGAAGAAAATGCTCAGGAGAACACACATTGCCCAGGAAGAGAAGAAAAGGCAAGGTCACAAGCCTATGAAGGAGAGGCTAACTTATTGCAATGTGCCAATGTGAGTAGTGACCTCTAGATAAAGCCTCTCCTGGTTTATCACTCTGAGAGCCCCATAGTGTTCAGAAAATATAAAGTCATGGAGAACAGGCTATGGGGTCATGTGGAGATCTAGTGAGTGATTTTTCTTGAGTGGATTGGGAAGGCTTTCTGCCCTACTGTTACAAAATATGTGGAGGACAAAGGTTAAGGCTCTCCTCATCAGGGACAATGCTCCTGCTCACCCATTAGATTTGGAAGAACTCACTGAAGAATTTTCATGGTTCTCAGTCACTTTCCTACCATCTAATAGAATCCCTCTACTGCAGCCTATGGACTAGCAGGTTATAGCTAACTTTAAGAAGCTATACACCAAGGAACTGTTCCTGAAGTGCTTCCAGATGGTCTCATTTACAGATTTAACCCTTAAAGAGTTCTGGAAGGAAAATTACAGCATCCTTTCCACTATGGGGTTAATTGAGAAATCCTGGACCATTGTCCTTCTAAGGATAATGAGATTTTCCCGGAAGAACATGTGGCCTAAAATGACTAAGGAGAGAGGACTGTGAAGGCTGTGTAGAGAGAAGCCTGAGCCTTCCACTGACCCTATGGTTGATGACACTGTCACTATAGCAGAGTCCACAGGCTTGCAAGTAAACAGTGGTGTTGTTGAGGAATTGATGGAGGAACATCAGAGGAATTGTCTACAGAGGAACGTCAACAACTTCAGGCTGAGCAACAGAGAATGGCAGCTGAGGAACTTTCTTAAGAGGAGGGGGAATATCGATAATCAGTGCAGCAAAATTCTTCTTCTGAAATAAAGGAAGTCTTGAAAAAATGGACAGAGTTACAAACATTTATAGAGAAGACCCAGGCAGTTAGAGAAAAAGGCAATCATTACATTCACTTGCTTAATGACAGTGTCATGTCATATCACAGAACAGTGTTAAAGAAAAGACAGAAACAGCCAACCTTAGACCAGTTTTTAGTTCTGAAAAGGCTGAGACCTAGTGAGCCACAAGCAGGTCCTACTGGGCTAAAGACTCTCCCAAGGATAGAAAGGACACCAGAGAGCCAGACTCCTGAAGTTCTTATGGAAGGGGACTCTCCTTCCAAACAATAACTGCCTATTTCAACCTCCCCTTCCTGTACACCAAAAATGTTATCTGGAGTGGTGAGTACAGTATGAGATTGTTGTTTCTGGTAAACTAGGTACATTTTATAACTTTTTGGTGACTACACTAAGAAAAATATTGGTGTTTCTGCTAAATTATACACATTATACAACCCCTTTATATTATAAAAATTTTAGTTAAAGGATGCTTTGGGAAGTTTAGAATGCATTATGGGTACTTCCACTATTTCTTATGGGAAAAAAGTATTGATTTACAACCAACTTGAGTTACAACAAGCCCTCATGAACAAATTGAGTTTGTAAGTTAAGAGTCCACTGTATCTTTACAAATGTTCAAAGAACACAAAAAAATTACTCTTTAACTCTTTTATGAGGGTAGTAGAACTTTGACATTAAAACTAGACAAAAGACATCACAAAAAAAAAATATACAGGTCAATCTCATTCATGTAATCACATGCAAATTCCTTTTTAAAAAGGAAAATGGATATCAAACAGCAATGAATTAAAAATAATACATCATAACCAATTTACAATCATCTGAGAATATAATTTTAAAGGTAATAGTCACATACTATTTTTAAGTAAATGTATATATGATTGTCTCAATAGTTGTAGAAAATATATTCAGAAAAATTTAACAAGCCGTCTTCAATAAAAAATACTCTTATCCAACTAAGAGTAAAAGTAAACTTCTATCTTTTGATAAAGTATAGCTAGAAAAATCTTTGAATAGACATAATTCTTGACAGTGAAACCTTGTGGCACTCTTTTAACACACAAGAAAAAAACAAAGGCTGGGCATGATGACACACACATAATCCCAGCACTTGGGAGGCTGAGGCAGGAGGATTTTGGGGAGTTCAAGGCCAAACTGTGCTACATAGTGAGACCCTGTCTCCAAATAAACAAACAAAAAAAGACTACTGTAAACAAGAAAAAAAAACAAGGATACCCAAATATTGCCTTTTCTTCTCAAGACAGTGGTACTGAAAGGTGCAGCAAAACAAGGAGAAATTAAAATTATAAGGACTGAAAAAAAGAACTGCTCCCTATATGACTGTCTGTGTAAAAAACCCCAAAGAATCTATAGATAAATTACTGATATTAAGAGAATACATTAATTAGTCATGCTTCTAGACCCAAGAAAAAAATACATAAATTAATGTTTATTAATTAGCAATTAAATTTATACGATAAAATTTTTTTTAAACTCCCATTTAAAATAGCAAGAAGAACAAAGCATTTAGGAAAAAAATGTAACAGGTTAGTGACTCCTTTACCTAGACAATTATAAAATGTAATTAAATGGACAGGGATTTAGCTCAGTGGTTCCACTGCCTGCCTGGCAAGCGCGAGGACCCGAGTTCAATCCCCGGTACCAAAAAAAATGCAACTAAAAACTTAAGTGATACATAGAGATCCATGACATATTCACAAATAGGGTTGCTAACTAGTACTAATACTCCATCCAAACTGATTGATACTTTCATCGCAATTCTAATCAGATTCTCAACAGAGACCCCAGAGATAATACACACATATATGAAAAGAGAGTCTATTAAAGTGATATTGTCATTTAATTGAGGATGGTTAGATTTTTCAATTAATTTTGCTAAAAAATTATATATGCATATAGAAAGAAAAAAATAATTCCTACACTTTTTTCAGACAAAAAATACCTTATAGATTGAAAAATTTAAGTGTAAAATATGGAAGTTTAAACCAAAAACATCTTTATGATTTCAGGGTAGTAAGAACATCTCAGATGAAATACGGAATATGCTAATCTAAAAGTACGATAGAGTTATTTAACTACATGAACATTAGTGATTGGTGAGTGGGGATTAAATCCACAGAAGATGACATTTCTTTTTTAAAATTAGTATATATTAGGTGTATAGAACATCTGCATTCCATTATGGAGTCGGTGCGTACATAACACACCTCGGATTACTTTTCTTTCATTCCCTTTCCCTCCCTCCCCTCCCTGCTCTGTCTCTTGGCATCCTCAGCACCTTCAGACACAGCCCATTCACATGTGCTTCCTCATTTATTCCCACAAAGGCAGTGTGGGTCACATATCTGCACATAATGATGTTCTCTTGCTACCTCTGGTCTCAAATTTGAAGGATGTGGCAGGGGAGTTGTACCATGTTATCAAGAAACACCAGATTGTTTTATAAAGTAGCCTATGTCATCGGAGAAATATAACTCCCAACCTATGAGATGTCAAATGTGCCAAGTTCATAGTCCCACAACATTGACGTTGGTCCCACAACCAAAGGAAGAAATGAGGAGAGATTTATTGGCAATAAGGAGAGAATAGCTCCTGGATTTCCAGGAGTCCCAAGTGGGGTGGGCATAGAGGTCCTCTGTTGGGGTGAGTTATCCAGCAAAGCCACAATGTGGGTACAACATGGGTTAAACTGCAATTGACTCAGCCACTTAGCTAACGTTGATTCAATAGAGAAAGAAGTCATGTGGGAAGAGTACATGGAAAGAACAAAGACATTTTTGGGAAGGGTTGGGTCCAGGTGCTCTGGTCACCCACTCTCCTGGGCAACTGATGGCCATCTGGACATAATGGTCAGTGATGGTGAACCCTTTTGAGACCCAGTGCCCAAACTGCAACCCAAAGCCCACTTATGTATGGCCAAGCGCCAGCACTGAACATAAACCTGAATATCTGACACTCGGCTGTTGGGATGACACTGGAGTGACTCAGCTGGTGCGCCAAAAGAGAGGGCTCCGCGTGCTGGCTGTGGTGTGAGTGCCATAGGTTTGGCACCACTGGTCTACTCGGTGCTGATTACAGTATAATCTCAACGTAGTATTTGTCTCATGCAGGCCTGCAGACCTGGCTATTGCATCTTTATCTTGGGGCTGATCTTATTCAGATGCACTTCTACAAATGGTTCCCACGTCTTTATTTTTTTCCACTGATTCCCTTGAGAGCCCAGTCCTTCTCTGACTATTTCTTTCTTTCTATCTAACTTAGCTGCCTATAATATTACCAGCTTCGCTCATACCTGCTTGTATGCATGAGTAATTGCACAGGTCTGATTCTCACTAACAGTGCTTTCTGTCTGTATAAAACAGAGGGTGATTCAGCACTGTACTAGCATCAGCCCTTTAGAAACGTAAAGGAAAACGTTTGTATTGGGTACACGTAGACACATGTATTCTACATGTTAACTTCACTTCCTTCTCCATGTCAGGTAATCCCCCTTCCTGTGTGTTTTCAGGCCGTGTACAAGAGGGTAATTGTGAGCCTCAGTGTTGGAGGCCCTGAGTGCATGCAGAAAGCAATGCAATGAAAGACCATGTTCAAAAAGCTGCTCCCACACAGCAGAGAAAAAGGTACCCTGTTCTTTGCATGAGGTGCAATCGCTATGCTGAATCCAGGCACAGCCGGGGAGAGAGACAAAAAGGTATTTTGTTGTTGTGATTGGTGACGGTAGTGGCTTATTGGTTGGCTTTTTTTTTAACCCACTTTAAAGACTCATCATTGAATGAAATCAGGGTTTGCATTTTACCAGCTGGCCTTATGCATTCTACACACCAGAATGGGAGAGTTCTAGACTGCAGCAAGTAGATCAACGACCCCTATCAGCTCTTGGCGGTTTTGTAATTTCACCTTTTAAGGACCTTCCTCGATATTTCAGTGCAAACTCAGAGGCTGTGCTCTGCATATTCCCTCTTGGCCCCGTGCCTTCAGAGCCCCCACCCGTACAGATTACTTCCAGTCTAACCCTGCCTTATGGAGAAGCTGGGCCCCTGGGCCACCTGCCAGTCACCTCTTCCTGTTTCCTGCGTCTCCACTGGTAACCATGGGATGTTATTTATGTGGCCTCAGTGAAGTCCCTGACAGTGGTCCTCACATTCAAAAGAACTTCAGATGTTTGACATACATTGATAAACAGAGCACCCTGCTCTGTTTTCCTCATCGGATGAATACCAAAACCCTTGTCAAGGTGACAGAGCTATTAAGTATCTATTCACACAGCAATCAGAAATTTGAGCATCAATCAGTAATCATAAAGTCAAGGGCATTTTCTCACAAAGTCAGGAATTCAGAGGGCTTTCATAAGCTAATCAGCAGGCATCAAATAGACAATCAATCTAATTAGCTGCTCACATTCGGATGGCAATCAAAGCAACACAGTGAGATTCATTAGTAATGATATTGAAAATTGTGAGCTGTGCAGTATTCAGCTAGAAAATGAATATCCATTTTTGTAAATAGGTAAGGAGGATGTGCTCTGTGCATCCAGCATGCCAGTTCTAAAATTTAAGCAACAGAAACCCAATGATGGCTACTTTTGCTTTTCTGTTAGCCTAAAATTAAGGGAGAGGGTCAGAGTCCTTTATTACAAGTAATAACGTATCAGTAAATTTTGGATGAGGGATCACACGACCCACCTTACAGGGAAAGCAAGGCAGAGGCGGGTATGGAGATCAATAATTCTGGAAATGTGCTGTTCTTGTAAAATTGTAATTTTCACCTCTTAATTCAGTATCTCTTTACTTTCAAAAAGTCACCTTACTACTGTGAATTATTTCCTGGGGAAAAATAGGTGTCAAAGCACCGCACAGTGGGTCTTGAGAGGTTGTCCTCCTCCGGGTCAGCTACACCCTTCTCTCCACAGTGACAGCCCACCAGGGAGCCACTGGCTACACTGTTGGCGAGGCTGCTCTTACAGCCTGAGCCCTTTCCACAGCCCGGGACGGCACCTGTGAGTCACACATGTCAGGCAATGCAAGCTGATTTAGGGGCTACCTATGCTTACTCTGGTCCAGGAATTTATCCGATCATCGGGTACCCTATGAAAAAATACAGTGGATAATTCAAAAATGGCATACAATTAAAGGCAAAATCCGGTGTTGAAAATCTGCATGAGTATTAAACAGAGGGAAGATCACAGACACATCTAATGTCAGAAGAGACTTCTGGAAAAAGTCAGAGGCTGGGCACTGATTGCTTTCAGAGCGGTGTGTGGCTAACCAGCAAGTGTTTGAGGAGCACTGAATTCATTTTTAGTGAAATTCAGAAAGCTGGTACCACGTTGGCACATCCTGTAACCTAAAGAGAAATTTTACAAATAAATTCCCTCATGTCTTGCTCATCTTAGCACAATTTTATGAGTCGGGTTTCTATCAGATCTTTGTGAGTCAATACAGGTTTGTAAAACCTGAGAGCTATATTAGAAACACCCAGAGCTCTGTAACAGGGAAGGCTTCTCCCTGCACCCCAGCAGCCGCCCCAGAATTACACAGATTACACTCTGGCTCTCGGAGCTGTGTCCAAGATGGCTGACGGGGTCTGCTGTTACCGTCCCTGTCCACCAGGGGCCCGTCCTCTAAGAAGCGCAGGCCGGCCCCTTCCCCATCTTCCAGGGGTTCTGTCTACTCAACCCATGCTTACAGCATTTCCTTACAGGGATTTATTTCAGTGTCCAAATCCCCCTATTAGGTTAAAAACCCTTTCGGGACAAACAGTATTTCTGATTCAACTCTATCCCATTTTCTAATGCAAGTCTGTATGAATAAGTGAGTAACTACTTCTCAATTAGTTTGAATTATGTGAAAACTTTTGAGTTCTATGGGAGGAAAATGTTTTAGACCCCGAAGAGGAAGCCATCACAGGGATTTAATAAGAACACTTAATGCCCAGAAGGCTATACCTGCATCTCTGCCTCAGAGGAGTTTCTGTGCTTATGTCTGAGAGATCACTCCCAGATTCACACTGCAGGAAGTTTAATACGAGGGTTGGAGAGAACAGGCATTCAAAGAATGAAAATTCAGGTTTAGGATCAAAAAAATCCTAAGAGGCGTTCAAGGGGCTTGTTATATAGAAAGGAAAGTTTAAAAGGCATGGAAATAAATGAGGACAAGTTATCTTAAGGGAGAGCGCAAGAAGCAGGCCCTACTTTGTACAAAGAACACCAAGAGTGTCAGAAAATGTACAGCAATTCCACTGAAGATATTTAAGCGTCTACATTTCAAGATAAAATTTTCAGATGAAAAGTGCCATAAATGAACTAGGAAATAAAACCCCATGAGTGAAGTAATCTGTGAATTTCATTTGTTTCCTTCCCTTTTGATGTCTCAGTACACAGAGCCCTTGATTCCGTGCAGCCGGGGCTCGGCTGCACCTGACAAGGGCACTGAGCAGTGGAAGCTGGAGCCCAGGCCCAGCACACAGCAGCACACACCCCGCTGGCACCCTCACCACGGCGGGCTCCAGAAGGGGTACCGCGGGGTCTCGGCTTCTTGGGGAGGGCTTGTCACGACAGGGCGCCCTGAGGGGAGTGGTAGCCCAGTGCTGCCCTGTGCAAAATGCTGGGAGCTCTGCAGAGAAAGGCTTGCTGGCAGGCTGGTGCCCTAGCAGACCGGGATATTAGGTTCGACCACGGAAATTCACTGCTCACAGTTGTGGAGGCTGGAAACAAAGTCAGGCGTCACAGGGTTGGCTTCTTCACAGCCCTCTGTCCTTGGCCATGCTGGGATCAGCCACCTTCTCCCAGATCAGGAGGAGGCCTGCCCATCTGGGGTGTCTCTCTGGGCATCTTAATCTCCCCTTAAAGAGCCACCAGTCATCTGGGGTGAGGGCCCGGCCAGACGGCCTGGTGTAAACTGAATCACCTCCTTCAAGGTTCTCAGAGATGCTGCTTCCAGCACGGTACCCTATGACTATGAGGCACACAATTCAGCCTATAGAACAGGATGCGCTGCCTGCCAGGCTCCAGCTTCCTGAGAAGCCTCTCCTCTCTCCTCAGACTTACATTCCTTTAGTGATGCTCTCACAAGAAGAATATGTTAATGTCTGAGGAGGGTTTTTGTGTCAGGCACAATGATAGCACAATGCTGAACACTCTGTATAAATTATCTTATTTCATAATCACAATGATTTTGTGCAAAAGGATATGGTTATTGCTCTCATTTACTTTTATTTTCAAAATAGATTTTTAAACGTCTACAGGTTTTTAAACGTATAATTGATTTTTAAAACTTAGATACAATAAATCCTAATAAAACTGGAGCATTTTGGTAATTTGGGTAGATTTTGTCATATGCCTTGAGCACACTATGAATGTATTACCCAGTGTTGCAGTTTGTGTCTAGATGACCCCCAAAGCCTCATGCAGTCTCTTTCAGAGGGGGCTGGATCTAGAGTGTGTGATGTTGAGATTAGGAATGTGTGATTACTTAATCAGTCCAGTGACTGCTTTGGCACCACCCTAATCCTGGTACCTGGATAGAGCATAAGAGGGGCAGAAAGATGCTGTTAAGGCCCCTTATTGCTGCTTCTGCTACACTGTGGGAGCCATGAGCTGTTTCTCCTCTGCAACGCCCCTGACATGTGTCGCCCTGCCTTGGAGCCAGCCGATTATGCACTGAGCCCTCTACAGACGGTGAGCTACAGAAACCTTTCCCCCTTCAACTTTGGGTGTCCGGTATTCTGTCTCGGCAAGGAGAGATAAGTAACTAAGACCCCCAGAGAGTTTCCTGACTCCCTTCACAATCCTTCCCACCTGCCCTTTTCCACCACTCACCCCTCCTGTTCCTGGTCAGCCCTGGAGCTGCTGTGTTATACTATACAATGATCTGCATCTTAATTGTTTATGAATGGGAAATTTTAAATGTGCTTTTTTGTCTGGCTTCTTTCTCTCAACATAACTAAAGTCACCCATATTCTTGAGTGTACTAATCGTTCATTTCTTGTTTTACTAAAAGTATTCCATGGTGGGGATATACCACAGTTTGTTTATCCGACTATTGATGGCCATCTGGCCTCTTTCTGTTTCGGGCAAGTACAAAAAACACTGTTGTGAAGAGTGGAACTACCCTCGGGGAGAGAGGCGGGGTCACATGGCAGTGCTACATTAACATGGGAACTGCCTAGCAAAGTGGTCTCTCGGTGGCACGTTCTGACAGTGTACGAGAGCTCCAGCTTCTTCACACTCCTGCTCAACCTTGACATTGTCTTATTACAGTTCTTTAAGTGGGTAAGGAATGAGATCTAATTTAAGTTTTGATTTGCATTTTCCTAATGAACACTGATGGACGTATTTGCCTTCTATATGTCTGCTTTTTTGGCAAAAGGCTTGTTAAGATCTCATATTTTTATGATGATTCTTTTAAGTTTAGTTTATATTCTAGATAAAAGTTCTTTATAGGATTTGATTTGTAAGTTATCTCCCCCAGTCTGTAGATCCTTTCTCATTTTCTTAAAGAAGTCTGTTAAACAGAGGTTTTTAATTTTATGGATTATGTTCTTGAGGTAATAGCGAGGAAAGTATGTCCCTAACTGGGCATGCATATTCTCTCTTTGTATTTCTAAAAGATTTATAGTTTTCTACTTCAAAATTAGTTCTATTAACAATCTATCATTGATTTTTTGTACGATGTGAGGTATAAAATTCCTTGCATTATTTTGTTTGGCGAATGTGCATCCAGTTGCGCTAGCACTGCTCCCACTGACATGCGTTAGCACCTTTATATAGAAACAGTCGCCCGAATATGTGTAGGTCTGCTTCTGGAATCTGTTCTGTCAAATGAGCTACTTTCTGTCTGTCTACTTGTCAGGTAGTGTTAGTCCTACAACTGTGTTCTTCATCTAAGTTGCACGAACCATGATAAGTCCTTGCCTTTTAGCTACCAAAAGGTAGAGCCCACCCTTGACCACAGGCAGCATCCTCAGCACTCGAGTTATTACTGAACGCTGCCATCCTGCCCCGGGAAGGACACCTCCCCCTCGCCCTGGCAGACACACACATGCATAACCCCTGTCCTCTCGAACATGCCAGGGCGAGGTTCTCCTGATTTTAAGAAAGCATCTCTGGTTTGGGATCCATTCCCTGTCCTCTTTATATTTAATCTTGTTGCTTCCTTAGAAATTTAAAAGAGCCCTTTATTCTCTATAGTAATAGCACATATCAAAAATTATTAGGTCCATTGGTACAAGTTCACATAGCAACCAGTAACCAAGAAAGAGCCCACACTGTTACTGGGGAGAACCCATTTTCAGTTTTTAAATACCACGTATAATCTACAAAGTTAAAGGATTTGGCACAAGGCTTTGTATCTATGAGTTCTTATTAATAACATAAACTGCGAAGCTATTTCTCTCCCTCTCTCCCCAGTCTACTTAAAATAACTGTACTTTTCCCTTTCTGTTGGTTGTGTAATTTAACCTCCCACTCGAGGCATAATTCAACTGAGAGGTGTGTTTATGTCACATGAAACACAATAAGGCATAATGAAGTATTTCTTAAATCCTTTGCCATTGAATAGCTGCAATATTCTCAGGCTGCTCTCTGCTCTCCTGAAAACCAAAAACAACTGCGGATATTTATTAATACACAGCTCCCAGACAACCTTTTGAGACATTTCACAGCTGGATGGAATGAGCTGTGCCTGGTGGGAAATCACAGGGAAAAGCATGGAATGGAAGGTGTACACTGAGAATGAGAGGAAATTTCATGCTAAGAATTTCAGAGGAAAAAACAACAATCCAGGGTCACGATGTAAAACAGACACCACAAGATAAAGGGGAAAGGGATGACCCAGGAACACCAGAAAGGGCCAGCCTAATGGCCAAAACTATAGCCAAGAATGACCCCCAGGTCTCCTGGCCCAGAAGTCTGTGCTGCAATGACAGGTGGAAAATAATCAGCCACAGCAGCGCATCAGGCTCAGTTACAGGAAGAAGCCAGCCAGTCCTAAACACTTTATTATAAAGAGCTGTTCTCGCATACTGGCCTTAGAGTATTTAAGTATAATGCAATGTTTGTGTAAATACCTATTTTCATTTTCAAGCAAAGCATCTTTTCCATATTTTTGTTTTTGTAATTGAGGGTCACTCATATTTCCGATAATGATATTCATTTGATATTTCTATTATGTAATTAAAAAATCATCTTAAATTCAAGTGAAGAACTAAAAAGCTAGTAAAAAGCCATCAGGCCAAAGTGGACAGGAAGAAGCAAATCCCAGCTGTGATTCAGAACCGCACATCTTTGGGGCTGGCCTCTCTGCCCATCAAACACATGAACATGTTAGCAGAGGAAGAGGAAAGATAATCTTATGACATCTTATAGCACAGAAGAAGATACTGAACACAGTTTAGCATTCATTCACAAATAAAATAAAAACAAATCATTAAAACAATAAAATCATTAAATCAATAAAAACAAAATCATTAGCAAGTTAGGAAGAAATTCTAATTAAAAATCAAGTATGTGCCTAAAAAATCTTGCAGCAATCTGAAAAATGAAACAAGTATTCACCCTCCTAACTTGTGGTCCATATTGTACTAGAGGTCTTGATTAGGGCAGGAAAGCAAAAAACACAATGCAGCAGGATAAGAAAGGGAGAAACAAATCCTTCAAAATCAACAGAAGATTTGGTGCCAATTGCAAAATGATTTAAGTAGCATTTCTACAAACAAAATCAATACATAAAGTCATTTAATTTCAACAAATCAGTAATTAAAAGTAACCAAAAGTACTACATTTAATATCACTAAAACCTGAATGATTAAATAATTCTATAACAAACATGAAGATGTCTACAAATTAAAAGATGAAAATCTATTGATGTGCATTAAAGCAGCACAGTCACAACAGGAGATACATGCTCATGAGTTGAAGAGATTCTACATTTAAAGTTGTCAGGCCAGGCATGATGGCGCACACCTATAATCCTAGCACTCAGGAGGCTGAGGCAGGAGGATCGCTGTGAGTTCAAGAACAGCCTGGGCTACATAGTGAGTTCCAGGTCAGTTGTAACTACATAGTGAGACCCTGTCTCAAAAAAACAAAATAAAAAATAAAAAAAAATAAATTTGTCAGTTTTTCCTCAATAAATCTAGATACAAATTGTTGCAAAATAAAATATAAATAATAAGAATAGAACTTCAGGGCAGGGCACCAGGAGATGAAGGAAGGGGGAGGGAGAGGAGAAGGAGATTTACAAAACAGAATTAAGATGTGCTAGGTACATTTATGTACTCCCCACAACGGAAGAAATCATTATGTACTGTAAGCGTATACTAATTAAAATCATCTGTAAAAAGTATTGCCATTCAAAATTCAACAAGATTGTCCAATATGTAACTTGATGGGCAGGTGGTAAAATTTCTATGGGAATACAAAAGTATAGCCAAGATTACATTGAAAACACAGAAAAAGATGACAGAATTTGCTTTCTAGTTATAACATCCCATTGTGAAGCTTTGAGAGCGAAACTGCGAAGGGATGGGCAGGAGCAAACACGAGAGCCCGGAGCAGATTTGTGCGGCTTCCTGGACTGAGATCTGAGATCGGAGAGCTGCAGGGCCCCAACGCAGGGCTTCCGCAGGGCGGAGGGCTGAGCGAGGAGGGCCTGAGGGACTCGGCCTCGCACCACAGGGAAGCTGTCAACTTCACAGAGTCAACCTCAGTCTGAAGGAAAAACAATAAAGTTTCTGAAGGTACACAATATCTTTCTAAATTTGCATATAAAATATATAATTTGTATATAAATAAAAAGTCATAACCATAGAGACCCAATACTATAAACGTATTAAACTGAAAATATGTTCTCCTTAAAATGTGACTCCCCCCAAAAAGGAGGGAAAATAGCCAGAGAATATATTTGTTGTACATATAAAAAAAAGAGCCTTTATTCAAACCACATAGATTTCCTACAAATTAAGAAATGACAAAAAATGAAAAGGTGCTTTATTAAGAGGCCAAAGAGCTAGTAAAGATAGGAAATTTGGCTCAATTTTTAGTCATCAAAGAAATGCAGATTAAAACTTATATACGATGCCATCGACTCCCACCCGACTGGGTAAAATTCAAACAGCTGGTAAAATCGAGAGCGCCGACACAGACCCAAGGGGAATACCCACTGTTTCAGCCAGCGCAGAACACTGTGTGGTGTCCATGAACTCCACGCCTGGACTAGCCTGTTACTCCCCGATCCTGTTTCTAAGCACACAACCAACAGAATTGCACTCATATGTTCATCCAAAGATGCATGGAATTTTATAGCAGTATTATTTGCAATTGCAATACCCAGAAAGAATGAATCTCTATGTAAACTGTGGTGTTTTCATGAAAAGGAACCCTAAATAGCAATGAAAATGAAAAGCTAAGCAGCATGGATAGAGTTCATGAACATTACTGCTGAATGAAGGAACAAGGATTCAAAAGACGACTTACAGTCACACTGAATTCATATAAACTGAAAAAGACAAAATTAAACTGTATTATTTAGTTCTGCAGGCTCACACAGAAGAGAAAAGGCCATCATTAGCACAGAAGGGAGGGGTGGACAGTATGGAACAGCAGGAGGGGCTCAGGGAGCCAGCACTGTTGTATTTCTTGCCATAGGTAGATGTGCTTTTGTGTTGTTATATAAAATTTTTAAAAATGTAAGTCTTCATTAATTGTCATTAATAATCACTTTGAGCACTTTATACACTATGAGCCTCAAAATCATACCACTAAAAAAGGAGCCCCTAAGCACTGTCAGTGGGAATGTAAATTAGTGCAGGCCTTACGGAAAACAGTAGGGAAACTCCTCGAGAAAGAACTGAAAATAGAGCAACTTTATCACCCAGCACTTCCCCTTCTGGGTGTCTATTCAAAAGCAAACAGGCCAGTATCTTGAAGAGATGGACATTCCCATGTTCCCCAGAACACTAGTCACAAAAGCCAGGACATTAGAACAACTAAGAGTCCGTCAGCAGATGAAGTGATGAAGAAAATATAAAGAGGAACTTACACATATAAGAGGGATACAGTATACCAGAAACTGCAATCCCTAGGATAAACCGGTACCAGTGCTCCTTAATCCCACTTCTTTCTTGGTGGCTTTTGATTCCCACAATTCATGGTACCAAAACAAGCCTTTCCCCTCTCCACACATTACATGTTTGTATTTTAATAATTACAGTATTTTTGCTAGCTGCTGGAAAAGATACTCTATAGGTATGGTGTGGAGATTCACTTTGTTTAAAAAAAAAAAGTGGGAAATTAGAGGGACATCTTAAGAGAAAAAAGAGCTGCCGCACATTGGAGGTAAATTTCTGATCACCAGCAACCCTGTATTTATAATCAGCAGGGCAGAGAATGCAGGAGGTGAGAGGAGAGATTTTCCAACTACTTGGGAGTAAGCAGATTTCTCAGGAGCTTAGAAAATGCACTATCAATTACCCTAATAGTCGAAATTCCTTCTAGATTTCACAACAGGTTTACTGTCAGTCTTTATTTATCCTGTTGTGATATAATTTAGTGGCAATTCAGATAGAAATCAGAACTCTATCACCTTGAAAATATTTTAAATAAAATGTTCATTTTAAAAAAAAATATCAACTGACTTTGTAGGAGTGGGAACATGGCAGACTCGGTCAACAACGAAAAAGCTCTGCTTACACAGCAAAATGTTGACGGGATTACACATATTGTACAACACAACTCACATTTGAACTCAGTGAAATGAAAGAAAATCCCTTTCTAACACACACACACACACACACATACACACACACACAAAGAATAAAAGGAAACAGAGAAGAATGGTAAACTAGCAAGTCAAAATCACAGCGATCTTCCAAATAGTACATGGTTCATGGGAGAGAGGAGCCACACGGCTGCATTCAGGACAGGATATGAGGTGCACGGCAGCAGAATATGCTAAGGTTAAGATTCTTCCTGTGATTAGAAGGTGCACACACCTTAGTCCAGACCGTACCAAGGAAATTAGGTCTCAGGAGCAGCACATGCAAACATAAAGGAAAAAACATACAAATAAAAACAATTTTCCATGATCTAGCTCAGCAAACCAGAAGACTAACTTTTTACTAGGCAACATAACTTGTGTCAGGTACAATTACAAGGCTTCAATCCATTCTACCAACATGAAACTTGAGTCTCCACAAGAATTCAAATATTGGTTTTAGAACAAAAAAGTCTCTAGATTACATGGAAAAATATTTTAAAGTCCAATAAATATAAGAGCATTGAAAAACATGTCCATAATCAGATGTTAATGGGATGAGATATCCTGGGAACAAAACAATGCCTATGAATATAAGCTTGCAATTTAAAAAAAGACATCACAAACCACATGAGAAAATGCTTTCCCAAGAAAACTACTGATAAGCAATAATATTTGATCCCAAAGGATGTGAGATAGTTAAAAAAAAATTAGACTTCACAAAACAGTGTATTCAAATAAATGCAGAGGTTTAACAAAAAGAAAAAATGGTCCTTTCTGTGAGAGTATGGAAAAGAATGAGTAGTTCTGGGGGAAAAAAAAACATAGAAGAAATGTCAATGAATCACACACACCAAAAAAAACACACTTTTTTTCAGAGAAATTAAACATTCAGTGTGTGGGCACAGCTAGAGATCAAATTAGGCAACTGGAAGTTAAAACTGGGGAAATTATAAAATTTTAATATGAGCAAATTAAAAATTTTTAAAGTTTCAGAGATATAAATAAGAGATATTCACCAAACACTTCATAAATGTTCTACCGGGATTCTAGAAAGAATGCTTAAAAGTCAACATACAAAATGATAGTTTTAGAATTTTTGAGAATTAGTCATGTCCCAACAGCATGGGAAGCCTTTTTTAAAAATCTACACATAGACAAACTGCATTGGAATTGCAAAATCCCAAGGACAAGCAGAAGGTCACAAGCAACCAAAGAGCAAAGGTAGAATGTTTAGGAAGTTTTAAACAAAATGGCAGTCAAAAGAAAATGGACTCATATCAACAGAACAAGAAAAGCAATTAACTCAGGAATTTTATTCTCACATTATTATTCAAGAGGGCACAGTAGGTATTTTCACAGATTTAACAACTTATCATACCTCACTAAGAAAAATAATAAAGGATGCACTTCCTTAAGAGTAAAATTCAGAAGGAAGAACAGATATACGTGAGATGATCAACGATACAGATATGCAGTGATCACATGTAAACATATATACCCAAGGCAATCGTATGTAAATATATGTACATAGTATATAGACATGTACATTTAAATGTTAATTAACTGCAAACCACAAGAGCTACGTATAATAATTTACAACGACAAAGGATAAATACCTAGAGTGTCCCAGGCACTGTAAACTGATGTTCAAGTCAAATCAGAAAACTTTTCATTTTGTCATTTATAGCCTTTCACGACAGAGCTGTGGTACTACTGAGAGACTGGAAAGGGGCGGGTGCCACTCAGAGCTCATTCTGGTGGCAGTGTGGAGGCGGGGCTGGAAAGAGGAAATGCCGGGGGGGAAAAAAGAGAAAAGAGGCCCTTCTGTTACCCCCACACTTTTGGAGTCAGGATGCAAACGACTCTAATCTCTACCTGATAATCAGATAAACAAAACTCGGGAGAGTCACACGATGTTATTAAAAAACAAAAAGAACAAATATATTGACACCTGCTATAATATACATGAAGTCACTCTGCTAAACGAAGCAAGACAGAAAAAGGTCACATCGAATTACACTTAAGAAATGTACAAAATAGGCAAAAACATAGAGATAGAATAAAAAGTATATTCACAGTTGTTAGGAGCTGGGGAGAGGGGAGCACAGGAAGTGTGTGGTAATGAGGTGTCTTGAGGATCAGGTTTCCCTCAGTCTCTTCCTTCTTTGTCCTGATCCAGAGAGAAAATGTTCCACTGCTCTGTGCCTGGCCAGGAGGGCCTCGGACACTCCCAGCATAAAGCTAAGTTGCTTACTGAAACACCGAGAGTTGAACCGTGGAGCTACACACGGAGAGGAGCCTGGGCCCAGAGCCCAGACCTCACGGTGGACCCCCAAGCAGAACAGCTCTCTTCCTCTTGCCATCTGCCCAGGGTTGCGGCAGCAATCTGTCTGTAAGTTCCTCCAAAAAAGGCTTTGACCTGATCAGGGTAGGGTTCAGGGCTTCTCTCTGTAGAATCCCAATCGGCCCGTTGCAGGACAGTATGGGGCAGTCTTTTATGGAAACCACCTTGCCATAGTTTGAGGGGGACTCAATCCATGGACTCAGCCAGACAGCACGAGGATGATAAAAATACCCTTCGATTAAACAGGGGTGATGAGTATGCAACTCCATTAGTACACCAAAAATCACTGCACCGCGCATTTGAACTTTATGGCATGTCAGCTAGAAAAATAATGGCACTCTTTGTCTCAAGGAAATTATTTTTTCATTTAAAAGTCTATTGCTAAGATTCATCCACATTGTTGCATATACACATTTTATTTCCCTGCTTATATAATATTCCACAAACCGAGTATGGCACAATTTATCTGTTCATTCTCCTAGCAATAGCATGGGTGCCATTTCTGGTTCAGTACTGCTATAAACATCACTGCTATGAACAACTATGTACAAAGGTCCCTCCGTCCCTAGGGTGCTCATCCAGGAGCAACCACAAGGTCATCAGTGTGCACACTCTTTAGAGGACACCCCCAGCGTCTTTCCAACGTGGGCTGGACCACTCCCTACCTTCACCAGGAATGTAGAAGAGGGGTCGCCGCTCCACACAGAGAACAGCATTTCTGAATTCTGCCTTTCTATTGAATTTTAAATTGTATTTTCTATGCTCAAGTTGTGTTTCCTTGATCACTAATGAAGTTGAGAATCTTTATATTTTTATTTCCTTTAGTGTTTTATGTTCTCTCAAACACTTATTTTTCTAGTGGGTTTCATGTGTTTCCATTATTGACTTAGGAGTTATTTAGACATTCTGAAATATAATGCTTTTTAAAATTAAGTGTTGCAAATAAATCCTCCTCCTATGTGCCCTGTATTTTTACTTACTTTATGATATCACTTAATAAGAGCAGTTAAGTTAAAATAGTCATATTTTCAGATATTTTCCTCTCCAGTTAATACTTTTATGTGTTAAGAAATGCTTCCCTAACCAAAGGTCATAAAGATATTCAATCTATATATTTTATGTACTTTCTTCTGAATGTTTAACCATTTGGATTTCATAGTTAAGTCTCCATTACAAAGACTGAACTGAATTTTTGTGCAAGATGTTAAGCTGGAAATCCAATTTTATTTCTTTCCAAGTGCGTAACAAATGACCCCAGCATTACCAGCTGAACAGTTGTTTGCAAAGCCTACTCTTCCAAAAGGAGTCCCCATGTACCTGCAGTTCTCCAGAGCTCTTCTTTTATTATCAGTACGCATTTGTAGTACATCACTCTTGCTTTCCTTGTGGGGAGCTGATACACGTACATAACTCATCTTCATTCCTTTGTACGCCCCCTAACCCTCCCCTCTCCTCCCCACCCTCCATCTTTGGAGTTTTAAAATAAAATCAGTCTTTGACTACACTTACATTCTGTGAACTTGTGCCAATATGATAGACATTAGCCACTTTGACCACTGCATACGTGAACTGCGGCTAACGTGAGTAGAATTCTGCAGATAAAATACACAAGGGGTTTGAGAACTTACTATACAAAAGCACGTAAAATGTTTCTTTACTGATTTTTTATATTGAGGGGATAGGAAGTGACATTTCACATATATCGGGATAAATACAATTTACAGCTAAAACTCGTCTCTTCTCTTTATTGTTAATGTGGCTACTGGGAAATGTTAAATTGCTCCTGTGACTCATCACATTTCTACTGAGCAGCACCACCACACATTTAAAATATTTTAATATCAAAGGCAATGCCTCAGTTTACTCTTCTTCAGGAACGCCTTGCCTATTCTTAACCTTTTGCCTTTTCATATAAATTCTAGGTTGACATTCTAGCATTGCATTGAAATGCCTTCTGGACTGCACCTGAAATTGCGTTGACTCTCTAGGTAGGATTGAGGAGAACTGATATCCCTGAAATGCCAAAACTTACCCATGCGCACGACCTGTTTTTCCATTTGACTTAGGTCTTGGTTAATGAGGTTTAGCATATTCTAGGTAAAGGTTTCCTATGCCTCTTTCCAGATCTATTCCTATATGCCCTGTGTTTTTCACTGCTATGATAAGAAACTTTGCAAAATTATGCTTTTCTATAATTTGGTTAGTGACAAAGGCAATACATGCTTAGCATAATTAATATCACACAAATGAAAATTAATGTAACACCATCCTCCTCCACAAGATTATCACTGCAAGGGTCTGGACCATCCCCACATGCTGTCTCTGTTCATGCACGAACACGTGTGCTGGCGGTACTCATACAATGAAATAACTCAGCATATAGTATGCATTCAATTAACACAAGTTTCTAGAGTTAATAGTAAAAAGTCACGTTCTTTAACACTTATTGTTGGGAATGTAGAAGTAGCAGGTTTTGCGTTCTGATCTTAGTGCGGGCCACCTTGTTGCTGCTTATTGTTTCAGATAATTTATCTGTAATTTCTGATAAACTCTCCCTGTGAATTGATGTGACAATGATTAATGATTAAGAGAGGTAGATTATCTAGAGTAAGTCCGAGATTTGTGCATGGAGTCAGTACACAATGAAGATGGCAAAGGTGGAAACGCAAGCATTCTCCTGGGGGATCTGCCATCGCAGGGCACCTTCAACCTGGGAAATAGTGAAGCCCTAATCATGTCTGCCGCATGGACTGGCTCCCCTGGAAGAGGTCCATTCCTTAATTATGGCCTTTTCATTGTCATCAGAGTACTAAAATTTAAATTTACTAAGTACCACATGGTACCAAGCACAGCACCACTTCTCTGTCAAACAGAGCATTTGAATTCTGTTATTTTGAAGAGAGCCATCCAACGTATTTCAACTACCAGGTGTGAGGGCTGTGATCTGTGTTTGGCTTTAAGGAAGAATCTCTTGCAAATGGGTTAAAAGCTTTCCACATTTGCCTCTTGGTTCTTTGTAGGGTGCACCTGTGATGGAAGTGAATGAGCAACCACATTAAAGACAGGAAAAGACAGGGAAGCAAAATGTCTCCAATCTAAGGCCATTAGGATGGATCCTATAAACTCACTATCATTTCTGCCACACTGAGAAGTTCAATACCATTTCATCGCTACACCTACCTTCAGAAGCGTTTGCTCTTCACACACGCAGGCGTGTAATAGCCCCAAGGGGACCACATGTGGGCAAGTGCAGCTAAGTCCCATCACTTGTAAATATTCAGTGCGTCCACCTCTCTGTTGCTGTCTTTTCTCTTCTTGATTACTTATAACTTTGAATCGGTAGCCTGTAAAGTTCCAAAAGCACCCTAGATCTCCTTGCCAGACACTGAAGGGATTCGTGAAGCTGCTCAGAAACCCTGCCCCGTCGAGTCAGGGACTCCAGACCCTGCCCGAGCCTGAGTGAGACCCACAGCCAAAACACGGTGACTCCACTGGCTTCCACTCACACTGCGGCGGCCCCGGCAAGTCCTTTTCAGGGCAGCCTGTCCTCCTGGCCGGAAGAACCCACCAGGAAGATACAGTGGCTGTCTCTAGGCCATTTCTGTTTCTGGCAGGGGGCTCGGGAGTTCTCTGGCTCTGTGACTTACATCTCAATGGTCTTAAGGACAGCATCTGAAAACAGATGAGGTTTGGGGAAAGCCGGTGACAAAACTGAAACACTTTACCTTTGTGTATATGTATATATACCAGCACCCTTCTTTTTAACCTGGCCACAAGGGGCTCTGCTCCCTGAGGGAGACGCCCAGGCCCATCAGTCAGAGGAGGAGCCACCCACCGGCCAAGGCCTGTGGCTCTGAGCACAGCTGCCCTGGTCCTGAATCCTCCACAAGCCGTTTTAGACATTGTTCACTATCTTTCACTGTCTGTCTGAAAGTCCACGCGGTCTTGTGGCGGGCACTTCACAATTAACAGTAATATTGGCCACGGATATGTGTGACCCTGTGGCAATTCCAGATCTTATTTCCTTAATGCCACTCAGGGAGGGGTGGTCGGCCCATCTCGGTTTTCTTTGCTCTGTGTTGTTATGTGGTAGAGTCACACTTTCCATGTATATAATAGTTTGCCTTCCTGGAAATCTCCGTCACTTCTGTTTATTTAAATTTTGAGACAGGCACCCAGAACACGCTACATTCTAACTTTATTTTTAATGTTTATTTTTATTGGCACACGTGTGCAGTATATAATGATTGCACCCTTCCTGGGGAGTTGGTGCACATACCATTCATAACACATCTTAAATACTTTATCATCCCGTCCCCTTCCCCTCCCTCCGCTTTCCCCTCACCCCGTGGCCTCCTTCCTTCTCTGTTACAGAAGATCTGTCTGTAAAGAAGAAGTGATGCACAGAGAGCTTGGTGCCCCATGCACAGGTGCGCACCTAGTTAAATGGTGGGAACAGAAGAACCTGTAAGCCCTGCCCTTCGATCAGTGGTATATTCGCTGCAGCACTCTGTCGGTCTGCTGATGGATTTGGCTGACAAACCTCGGTCCCCAGATGAGTGATAAGGACCAAGAAGCAAATTATCAAGAGCTATGCACCTGGCCCTGACTAGCTCAGAGGAACAGATGATGCTTTGCTAAAGACAGCGATGGTGTCATTAAGGGAACAGGAATTCACATCTGGAGTCACCAACAGATCATATATAACTGCAGACGATATAATTGTTAATTGTGGGGTGCCAGCTACAGAAGCTGTAGGATCCTCAAACAATGAAACACAGTGATAAATGAGGTCTAAAAATGCTCCGCGCTTACTTGGAGGGATGGAAGGTGTTTCGAAAGTCAGGCACGACACAGGTGGGCAGGGGAACCGCAACGTGTGCCAAGGAAAGTTGTCTCACCACTGGAGGTCGGCCTGCGGCACTGCTTCTGCCCGAGCCTCCCCTCCGGCCCTCTTGGAGCCACAGGAAGCGCACGTGGCACCGCCCCCTCACGTGGCAGGCAGAGGTCCTGAGGGCTCTGAGAGCCACACCCCGAGCACATTCACCCTTGCGGGGGTCAGGCACTGCGAGACCCACCCCTGACCTCACAGTTTACAACCATCTGAGGCAAACGCCTCCACAGACCCAGTGGGGAGCAACGTTTTCCGCTTACATTTTCACACTAAAGTCGTTCTGGAGAACAAGGTCTAAAACTCGTGCACTGAATTTGTGGGCAGGGCAGCCATTCCTCAGAGGTTTAATCCACTTTCTTCTTGGGAAAGGAGACCTGATGCCCGCTCTGTCTCCAGGCTTCCCTCCAGCCGTGTCTTACTGACACTTGGCTCTTTTGGGAATAGCCCAGTTGGACAAAGAAAAAGCCCTTTCCTCTCCAGCAGGGCCTGCACCTAAACTCCTAGAAGACAAAAATGGAGGCTCCTTCCGGACCCCGGACGACAGCGCACTGCTCCCAAGCAGCATTCTAAACTGTCTGTTAAACTGTGGGTTTTATCAGGCATGTTGGACGGTGTTTTACAAGACAATTTATAGGCACTGCTATTAAAATTAATTGAGTTATCTTTAAAAGAGACGCTTCTGAAGCAGAGGTACCCTCACCCGCCCGTCTCCCAAGGCAAGTCTCTAGGCTGAGCACATGCTGCAGAGTCGGGCACCCACTGAGCCAGCACCTCTGCCCCTAGTGAAATGTGCCTGTCCTTAAAACAGTTCCCAGTACGCGTACTTGAACCAGTACAATTTTCACATTCTCATATCACCCCAGATCCTAATGAGAAAAGCCTGAAGATGGATTGGTGGGCGCGGATTTTTTTCTTCTAGACTGCTTTTTCTCAGTTTTGTGGAGAGCAAGGTGCACTGTGATTTGGGGGTTGTACGATTTCCAAGTCTTTTTATACTAACCAACTTCTGGGACTCTTTTTGATGCCATTGGTTTTTTTCATGCCTCTTGATTATGCTGAGCAGATAGTATCCTTCAGAGAGAAGTCCTAGAAACCAGCATGCACCTGAGTTATAGAAGCACAAGGAAAGTTTTCAGGAAACACTGGGGAATGATAATGAGGCACAGGTTTAGGAAGTATGGGAGGCAGAGAAGTGGCTAAAGGGTGCCCAGTGGGGAGAAAGGCTTGGAGGAACTAAGACCAAACACTTGCTTTAAGACTTCTCTATGGCAAAACTTTGGTTCCTGCATCTTGATTGGCAATTTAATTTATTTTTCTTTTGGGGGCTGGGGAGATTACTGGGGATTGAATTCAGGTCCTTGCACTTTCAAGGCAGCTGGAAGCCTCGGTGAGCTAAATCCCTGGCCCTTAATTTATTTTTCTTTGTCAAAAAGAATCAGTTCTCAGGTAATCATTGGCACTTATATTAGTCAGCCTTTATTCAATAGGACCAAATACCTGACATATAGTACAACTTGAAGAGAAAAGGACCATCTCGGCTCACAGTTTCAGAAGGTTCAGTCCATGGTTGCTGACTCTAAGTTACAAATACCATGGCAGAGGAACACAGCAGAGGAAAGCTGCCCAACTCACAGCAGCTGGGAGCAGAAAGAAAGAGTGAAAGAGACAGAGCAGGAAAGACACACTCCAAAGGCACACCCTCAGTGACCCACCTCAATAGGTCCCTCCTGCTAATACCCATTCAGATCATTAATGGATTGATCCACTGATGAATATAACGCCCCATGATCTAATCTCCTTCCAATAGTTCCACCTCCGAACACAAGACCTAAAACACAGCAGCACATAACATGGTACTGCTTTTACAACGTACGGGTCTGCTTAATGGCTACTGTGTGTGACCGTGGACAAATCATTCCACCTTCTTAACTCAGTGGATAATGACCCAAGTCCCCCATACTGTTCTTTCTTTCTAGGTTCTGATCCAGAAATATGGTGCCTTGACTGCTCCATGACCCAGCCAATTACAAATTTTCACCTCCAGGCTGGCCTTGGACATTTCTAAGTACTGATAAACATGTTTAGCTTGTTGCCTAAACCACTGAAAAACAGCTGTGTTGTTATACATATAGAAGCTAGCCCCAGTCCTAAGCCCATTCCTTAGACCCCATATAAACTCCATAACACAAGGCCTCATCTTGACATACCTGGGTAGAACAGCGCTCTTGTGTGTGACTCTCACAGGGTCAGCTGCAGCAATCGTTCTGCGAGTGCCTTCTAATAAATGTATGGAGCTCTTCACCCTGGTACCTGGTGCTGCTTTCTTTGATATTCGAACCGATCTCACTTCGGGAAAGTTGGGGGCAGCCACTTGCAGGAAGTCCTCTGACAGCGCTTTTGGGGTAACTCCAGCCACAGTAAGTGCCCTTCCTTTGAGACTGTCTGCACCAGGCTCTCCGCCATTCCTGACCCTGGGCCTTGTCATAAACCTACTGGCTCTGCGTCTTCTAAGACAGAGCTCCCAGGATTTGCATTTGTTTTACAAACACCTCAAGTAAGTCTCACAGATAATGAAATTGACAGACTTCTAGGGGAACCGCCGCTCTCCACTTGTGGTATCTGAATGATCTGAAAGCACTGGTTTCAATTGAGACATCCGAGGAGGAAGTTCTTTCTTGCCGTTTTACTAAAAGCCCTTCTTCCCAGGTCAGCTTGGTCAGAACAACCTTGAAATGCCAATGTGAAAAATGAAAATGCCATTATGCCCCATTTCGTAACTGCAGAATTACTGGGTGCTTTTTCTTTTCAAGTCATTGGGTGCAAATTATATTTTCTAATGTGTCAGCGTTTTTCTAATTCAAGTTTCCACTAGTAATCTGTTTTGTTGTGAATACTGGTAAACTTCACGCCCAGCAGCTAAAATTTCTGGATGCAGTAACTCATTTATGGAATTCTCATATATTCATCAAGAAATGAAAGCATGATTTTGTAGAATTGAATTTTAGAGCTCTTATGTAGCTGAAAATTATATGGACCAATTTCCTCATTTTAAGTAGAAACATCGAAGTGACTTTTCTCTCCCATCCCCGTATCTACCACAACTCATCACGGCCTGCCTGCCCTACATACCCAACAAATGCCGCACGCTCGGCCTGGCTGGAGCTGCTAGCCTCTTCTGTGTGTGCTGCCTCAGCGTCCGTCTGAACCTCTTCAAAGCATGCGACACATCCGCCTGATACTGGCTTCATTTAAATAAAGCCTTGAAAACATGCACTGCTCCTTGTTTTACCTTTTCAGCAATACTAAGGACATAGCAAGTACTTAGAGAAATAGTACAGAGCGAGCGGAGAATCAGGCACCTTTATAGTTACTATTAATGGCAGATATTTTTTAGCTGTTGTCAGTGCCTAATGTTGTTTTTAAACCTTTCCATGCACCATCTCACTTAATTCTCACAATTACTAGAAGCGTGCATCCATCGTTGGTGTTTTAGAGATGAAAAACTAAATCATGGGCTAAAATCTTGCCCTCCACTACATGACTGAAAGGGAAAGAACCATCATTTGAACAGGAAGTCTGTATCCAGAGACTCACTGCCACAGCATCTGGCTCCTCAGGTGGACCATGGGGGCCTCGTCCACCAGGTGACCTCTTGCCACTGAGACACCCCGTGGTGGCAAAGGATGGGGTGCTCTCATCATGAAAGCTACAAGGCTTCAGACATCCCATTCTGTTACAGGTCAGAGGGGCAGATGTCATGCTCAGATGTCTTGGGACGTCAAGGGTAAGACCAGAATGGATCTATATTGTATTAGTATATTTTTCATAACATAAACTTATGAGGCCAAGATATATGAAATCAGCTAATCAGCTGTTAAAGGGCATAAAGAGTACATACGTGTTCATTTTGATACCACTCTAGCAACTAATTTGCAAGAGAAAGTCTAGGAGAGAAGCCTGTAGGATTACCAAAGTCTTTCTTAGACTATGATGCACCCAGAAATGTTTAAGGAGGGCAGAAGACTAAGGAAAAAATATCAGCCTGGGTTCACAAGGATCTAGACAAACCATCATGGTTCAACGCTTTCATCCCAGGCCACTAATAACTACCACTCAGCAAGAACTCTGGTTATATTGAGTTGATTTTCAGCTACCTCTCTGTGGCTTTTTCTCTGCCTCTGTCTCTGCTGTCACCCAACTCTATTACTTCTTGTCTTCCACTCCTTCACATCCATCTCACCTTGAAGTAGGTAGTGGTTGGCAAATTCAGCCAACTGATCAAAGCCTGCCTTCACCTGAGATCCCTGTTACCTTCTAACTGGCCAAGTCACATGGACACCTGAGTGCCTGCTGTCACTATTTCCCCTCACTGGAATAGACACTTCTGTTCCAGGCTTCCTTGGTCAACTCAGCCCTGCCCAACCAGACAGGCACACCCAATTCCACCACATCGATCTCACCCAGTTCTTACGGCCTCACTTACTTACATAACCTTACATTTCCTCCCTTGTGTTCCTTATTGGAAAACACTGAGGCACTGGTGATCCTGCAGACACTGTGGACTCCTAGAAATGAGGAAAAACGTCTTTCTTTGTTTTTAAATCTACTTAGGGTTAGAATACCTAACACAGTGCCCTGCTTATGAAACTTGTTTCATGAATGTACGCCTAGTTCAACTGAACAAAAATAGGATCACAGAGAACCCTGGCTTGAATGGTTAGTGTTTACTTCTGCCAGCACCTGCAGCATTCCCGTGTTACTCATCTTTTGATCTTTTGAAGGGTCTTCTAGGTCCTTAAGGTCCACAGTCCTGCTTCTTTGCACAGATGCCCTTTTCTGTGTGTCGCTCCAGCCCCTCTCACCCAGAAATGGACTTACAGAGGCAACCCTGGGCACAAGTCTGGCTTCAGTTGCACCTCCCCTAGCCGTGCTGCTGGCTGTCCCATAGGAGCAGGACCCTACACACAAGGGCCAGGATTAGCCAGAACTGAATCCGGCCTAAACTGCAAACTAAATAAATGGTTGTCCTTCAAATCCACTGGATTTCAGAGTGATTTGCTGCACATTAGTTTGCTAAATCATACAAGTGAGAAACTCTGGCATCCAAGTACTTCAACCCCCATCTCCAGGGAACAAGGTCCCGCAGCCCAGGCTGCAGCACCTACCCAACTCCTGACAGCCCTCTGGTACTGGGTGTAGGAGAAATGCCAGAAATCCTCACAGTTTGATACTGCAGTTACTTTGTTCAAACTTGAATGTTTTAATCTCTTGCTAATAAATATGTGGCTGTTCAGGCAATTTGTCTGGGCAGCATTATGCTCGTCTCCTAGGAAATTACTGGCTCCTAAGTTATTACAATATTCACCTTGGAGACATTGCATCTGGCTGGTTCTTGTTCAATCAAGTGTTTCCTTGCCAGAGACCAACACATAATGCTCAGAAGCTCTTTCTGCTTGAATTCCACTGTCTTCCGGGCACGAGTCTTGTCAGGAACACCAACACAAAACCCAGCTCTTGAAAATCAAAAGGGAACGACATATCTGAGCGCATACAGTGAGGCAGTCAGAGGCTCTCACTCGGAGGGACAGCACTTGCTTGACTCAGGGCTCCCCCTTCATTCTCCATCTGCCCCTCCTCCTCCTTCTTCTCGTTGTTCTAAGTAGATGAAGCTGTTTAGTTCCTATCGAGTGTCTTGCCTCCTAGAATAATTGACAGAACATTCAGTGTTCAAGGATTAGAAATCTTTGATCTCTGGAGACTTTGCAGAAATTCTTACCTTGGAAAGTCTATTTCTTTTTGGTTCTTTGAAAAAAGAATAAATCGTGGCCATTATAAAGTGAGTAACATTAAAAAATAGAAAACAATCTTGAACCTCCAAGTAGCAATATATCCAGGGCAGAGCAATAGGGTAAGTCCTCCACAGGTACAAACAACAAAAGAGAAAATTTCTGTACAGAATTTAAAAACAAAAATGAAATGATGAAGAAATAACTCTGCTTTTTCATGACTGACGTCAGGCAGCACTTCGAGACAATGCGAGCAGTCAGACGTCTCTTCCCACGGATTCTGTCACCTTGACCTTCCTGCATCCTTGCCTCCATGTCTGACTTTTCAGTAACTAGGAGTCCCTTATGAAGACTGCACACTTCTCCTAATGCTGCTAGCACAATATGGGCCATTTCAGAAACCTCTCTGTAGGATCTGCTTTTATCATTCTTCTCAGTGGTCACTGTATCAGTTACTTTTCTCTCACTACTGAGACAAAATACCCAACACCCAACGTTAAAGAAGGAAAAGTTTATTTGGCTTATAGTTCATAGAGGTTTCGGTCCATAATCTGCTGGCTCTAAGGCAGAGTGGCAAATGGCAGAGGGGTGTCACAGAAGAGAAACACGGCAGCAAGAGCAACAAGGGATGTTGACAGAGTCTCCCTGCTCCTTTTACCTTATGCAGGCTACTTAGGGCAGGAGCACTCACAGCCTCAATCCTAGTGCCCTTGATTCATTGCAGAATCCAGACACCCCTGAAAAACCCCACCTCTGACTGCCTGAGGCTTTCAGGGACATCTAGACACAGGCCACAATAGTCACAGTAGGAAAAAATATGTTTTTTTGACATTAGAACCAATTAAAATGCAGACTATTCTTAGCTACTCCAGAACAGACCTGGCAGGGAATGAATCAGTCTTGGCCTGACCAATGTATGGAGGAGCAAAGTAGAGAACGTGGCCACCCAAACCCCAGATTCAGTCTCCTTCCCTCCCTTCAAGGAACCTGGAACTGATACATACAAGCCCTATGGTGTGTAATTTACATTCATTCCAATAGCTTTGAATTTTTTCCAGCCTCTAAGAAGAGCAGTTTCCAGATCAGCCACATCCCATCAGTATCACCAGGGAATTTGTTAGAAATGCCACTTCAGGCCCATTCCATACCTCTGAGGCAGAAACTGAGGAGGATGCAGGCTATTTGCATGGATGTTAGTGTGTCCCCAGGTGATTCTGAGTTGTACCAATGCTCATGAGCTTCTGCTGGAGGGCAAAAGTTCAAAGCCAGACTCACCTTGCTTGATGCACGCACACAGGTGACTCTCAGAGACCACTACCACTCCATGCAGTGGAGCTGGGGTAAAACCCAGGCACTTGCATCTTCATATCTCCCAAGAGTTCCTGACAGAGACACCCACAGACAACCACTGTTCTGCATAAATGACATCAGAGGCAACTCTAAAATAGGCTCAGGACCGTGTTCCTAGGACTTAATTCACAGTTGACTATAAGCTATGCCACTGGTGTAAGGGCACAGATGTATTTAAAGATGTTCACCACTTAGCCAAATACCATGAGTTCATATGTAAACCTTACAAATAGCCTCCCTCTACAGTGGTGTGTTGGTAATGATATACATTGTAGCCTCTTGCCTTTCTATAGGGAATAGAATACAAAGGAAATAGTTCCAACTGCTGCAGTAGTTTCAACTCTTTGACATGACTACAAATGACAAAGCTTCCCGTGTGTCCCACCCTCTACTAACTCTTCAGAACCCCTAAAGGGCGGTGATGAGCCCCATTGTCTATGTCAAGTCTCCCAGGTTCCCTCACCAACCCCCAGCGCTTTCCTGTCTGCTTTCTCATCTGAGCTCTCGGAACACTGTATCTGAACCATTTCTGGACAACTTTCAAATGTTATGTTAAGTGAAATAAGCGCAACCATTTTTGGACAACCTTCAATTATTATATTACATGAAATAAGCCAGGCACAGAAAGATGAATCCTACATAATTTCACTGTACATGAGGTTTTGAAAAGTCAGTATCTTAGAAACTGAGTAGAAAAGTGAATACCAGGGGCTGGAGTGGCTGAGAAAAGGGATACAGGAGATTTTGATCAAAGGGTACAAAGTCTCATCTAAGTTGGAAAAATAACTTTGAGTGACCTATTTCACTGCAGGTGGCTATTATATATTTCAAAATTGTTAAAGAATCAATTTTTAATGTTGTCACTCTCAAGAATTTGTAAGTTGGTAAGGTGAGGATATGTTAATTAGCTTGACTGAATTTTTTTATACCACATACGTAGATCAAAACACTATATACTACTATATAATTGTGAATTTCTATCACGCATAGCTATGCACAATTATTGTCAATTTAAATATTTTTAATCTAAAAAATATAGACAAGAGCAGCATGAGCTGTTCAAGTCATGCTGGATATTTTGGTTATTTATTTGCCTCAGCTTTTTGATTTGGAGCACAGTATCCTTTACTGGAGAGAGCACAGCATACATTTACAAACACATCGTCATGCTGGTCACAAAGGAAGTGCATGACACAAGCTCTTGCTCAGTTGCCTCTTCCTCTATTTAAGTACAAGGAAATTGTGAACTCTTTGTTGATAGTGAGTGATTCTTCTCCTCCTCTTCCTTCTCCTCCCCCTCCTCTTACTCTTCCTCCTCCTACTTCTTCTTTTTAAGAGTGAGAAAAAGATAGCTACTGTCTAAGAGAGACAGAAGGGGGACTGGAAAGTGGGTTGTCTGCTCACTCAGCTTCTCAAAGGTATTTTATGGGACAAAGCCAGGAGGTGAGGTGGATTCAAGGTGGCACAAAACCATAGTTGACTGGCAAGATTGCAAGTACAGTCACTTAGATAATATTGATCCAATGAGAAATCACAAGGTGGAGAAAACTATGAACAACCAATAAGATTATGACAAGTATAGTCACTTTGGTAATATTGATTAAATGGGAATCCAATGGGGAAACAAGTCATGTAACAAGTGTATAAGGAGTGAGCAAGGATTTTCAGTGGTAAGGGGTGGGTCAGGGATCTTTCTTGGAACATCTTGGTCCCCCACCTAGGTGATTGATAACTATTTAGAATATCAATGACTGCTATTTATCTTTAGGGAAAGTATGTGGGTGGAGTAGCTTCTCTTCTTTTACAGTTCTGGTCCTCAGTGAACATATCTTGATTGTCCTCCATTTTGGATTCTTGATTGTCCTCCATGTTGGTTCCTCCATGGCTGGCCCCATCTAACTGCCTACAAGATAGCTAATTAACTTTCCTATCCATAGTTATCCCCCATCTGAAGAAGTACCCGACTGCCATGAGAAAGCAAGAGGTGAAGACCATTCAGGCTGCTCCCAGCTGAAGAGGGTTGTACTTGTGATTGGCAGTCAGAGTTACTCTCCAGAGGGTCCATCTAAAGGCCCTTGATAGGCGCCAGGCATTGTCATCTTGGGTAGCTGTATAGCTTTGAGTCTGGAGGAGACAAAGCCAAAGAAGCAGTTAAGAATACACGGCCATAGTAAGGTCAGCAGGATTGCTATGAATGTAGCCAACAAGGGTTTCCCCCAGGAGGAACTAGTGATATACTCTCACAAAGAGCAAGGAAAAGGTCAAGGGGACTTCAGACACAGAAGTTGTATTGTGGTTTATCTGTTACAAACTTTTCAAAAGGTCAATCTGGTGGATCCTGGTAAAAGAAATCTAGCACATTTGTCTTTGGTTCCATTTGTATGACCACTTGGAGTTTGTTAAAAATAAATAAAATTTTAAGAAATTAGAGTATGCATAATCCAAGCATGAGCACTAGAGTGGAAAGGCATGTTGGGGAGAGTCACACTTAGAAATTGAAATAGTGAGTGACTGTAATCTATTAGTGCTTACACTCTTATCGATGGAGGTTATCTGTAAGTCTGTTTTCGTCATTAAGTCACTCCAGTATTAGCTGTAAGAAGGTAAGCCAATTTGAAGGAGAGATTTAGCTAAGAAATTTAAACTCTATCTGAGTTCTTGTAGATTTTTCCATAGTTTTTTCCTAATGATCCATAACTGTGGTCAGCTACTGGTATTGCTGGAAACTACCAGAAAGGTCAGTGATTAGATCACTTTTTTTATATCTCACTTTCTAACTATGACATTATTTTTACACTTCTTTTGGTTATTCTTTTCTGCTAGGTGTTTAAGACCAAGTGAAAGTGAGACCTGTGTCAGTCAATATTGACCTCTTGCTGTCTATCAAAGTCAGTTAAGTCTCCTCAGGCCATTACTTTGGAACCATGCATAGAGCCCCTCAGCTCCTCTGTCAGACAGCTGTAGGGATGGGTCATGGCCTTGCTTGACCATGTTGCTTTTGGTGAAAGCATGGGAAATTTTTCCCTCTGGGTGACCCTCCTTTGGCACACGGTACATCTGTTCACTGGTGTCCAGCAATCTCCCTGCTCAGGAGGTTGGGTGCCTTACCAAAGATGTAGCATCTTGTAGGCACGGTTCCCTGATGTCCTTCATGCTTTGTTGACCTTGAAGGACTAGGGCCAAAATATTGGCTGTCCTCTTAGCCCAGTTACCTTTCTAGTTTCGGTCTGTAAACTTTACTTGTTGAACACCCAGAAGAGAAGATCAGCGATATTCGTGTTGTAATGGGAGCAGTGAGCTTACCTATTATAATTTTGTCTGGACATTAAGCATTTTTGAAATATAAAGCACAGTTAGAGCACTATTATTTCCTACCAACCATTTAGTAGTCGAATCCCTCTGACCAGTAATTTTGGTGGGAGACCTCCAAAATGATATAGGGGGAAGAGATGCAACTCCCAAACCTACTAGATATCCGAAGTGGGACTTCATGTTCTCTAATATCAAAGAATGAAGTCTAGGAACAACAGAGATTAAGAGTAGGAAAAATTTATTGAGAGAAAGATGGCTTCTGCCTAAGAGAGACTGGAAAGTGGCTCACCCCGAGTGTGATTCTTATAAAATGGAAAAAAAAAAAAAACATATTTTGACTGTGAGAAAGCCACACAGAAGGTCTGCATAACATGAACTGCACTACTACCATCCCATCTGACACAAAGCTCTTGAGCTGAGGAGAAGTCTTCTGAGGACACAGGTATGTGCACTGTACACAGAAGGTAGATAACATGAACTGCACTACTACCATCCCATCTGACACAAAGCTCTTGAGCTGAGGAGAAGTCTTCTGAGGACACAGGTATGTGCACTGTCCAGGCTGTGCACCCCAGTCACACACAGACCACAGCTTTGTGTGCATCCTAGGTTTCTATGACACGTTTTCACAGATAACTTGCCAATGCCAAGTTTTCTCATCGTGGGGAGCTAAGCATGTTGCTTCTAACACTCCAAATGCACTAACGCCTCCCCCACCAACCCTCAAGAGTCAAGGAGTTTCTACTTCATTTCCAGAATCTAGGCCGATGTACCAGGGTTTGGGGGTTTTATTTTCTGTTTGTTTACTGAAAGTTAAAACTTCACCATAACTTCTGGGTAACTGGCAGTTCAGGGGCTGGCAGCAGAATGAAGCACCTCTTAATTTTGCTCAATTGCTCCATGTCCATGAGAGCTGTGGTCCCAAGAGTGCACTAGAAAGGAAATTATTCTTGAGATGGGCTTCAAGTGAGCTAACTGCCAATTACTATTTGCTGAGAGGTGTCTGGTGGAACGGGAATGTATTCTAACAAGGACACCTTTTTTTCCCTTCATGTCCAAAAATAGAACAAAAGAGGACACGATGCTTCCATCTCACCATACGAAAATTCTGAGAGCAGCAGATCCTCAGATTTCATGACTTCAGCACATCTTTATAAGGAATCAAGATTTAAAATTAAGTTTTAAGTAGGAAATACAAAACTCCATCAACAGAAATGGTGGCAAGGAAATAGCAAAGCAGCCCAAGAGAGTTATTTCCACTCTAACAACAAGGAAAGGCTGGACAAGCTAGAAAACACTGCTGCTGTTTTCATTTTAATTCACTGAGTAGCTGAGGATACAAAAAGTTAGTAAGTCAGAACTTTAATAGGAGATGGGAAAACTCTAGCTCCTCTCAGGCCCTGGTGAAACAGCCGCAGGCAGGGGAACCCACTACTGTCAGGGTTGGGAGACAGAAGCCAATATTCAGTCATTTCCTGCAGTGGAGTAGAGACTCTCCTGACCAATGAGAGCTCTGTGGTGTCTCAGAGTGACTCCTCACCTTCCTCATAGCACAGCTAGGAACATGGGACAAAGACCAAGAAACAGTTTATATCAGGCAAGGGAGTCTTTCTTAAAATCAGGACAGCAGCTACCAAGGGTTGTGGATGAAGTGGGAAAATGGAGAGATATTTACTGGGAAATACAAAGCTGAGGGTAGAAGCAGAGAGCAGAGAAAATGTTCCAATAACACAAAAAGCTGGCAATTGGGAGGCAAACACCAAGACCCATGCAAAAACTTTCCCCAGCTAAAATCCCCATTCCTTTACTGAAGTATGGGGAAGGGTGGGTTAATTTAGCTCCACAAATAGCAACCTGTCAAATAAAGAGCATATTTTTCTAAAGACAAATAATATTTTTATTTGTCTCATATTATTTCACATAATATTGCTTACATCAAACCATGGAATTATGGGTCTCATAATTTTTTTAAGTGAGTTGACTTGTCAAAAGAGGAAAACGTCAATAGAAGCAGGGCTATTAATGCACTCATGTGTCAGAATTATTCTTCAAAGAGCTTAAAATGACTTATAAATATGTTAAAAGTCTTGTGGAAAAAAAGAACTTCATATATAAACACTGCCAACAAAGATGGCGCAGGCCGTCAGTGGCCCGTGTGACAATCCTGACTCTGCTAAATGGTACACAGCCAGGATCTCAGAGGGGAAAAGACAGTGCGACCCCCTAGAAACATGTGAAGAGCTACTGGCTGAGAATTTTCAAAAGCTGTTGAGAGATTTCAGTTAACAGATTTAAAACTTTTTTGAAATTTAAACCGAATACATAAAAAGAAACCCAGAACAATTCATACTAGATCACAGTGCTAAAAACCCTAGATAAACAAAAATATTAAAAGCAAACAAGGGAAAAGATTATATACAAGGGAAAATTACAAAACGACTAACTTGTCACCTAAAACAGTAGAGGTCAGAGCAATATCTGTAATGGCTTTAAGAAAAATTCTGTAAAGCTAGAATTGCATCCTCAATAAACAAAGGCAAAATAATATTTCTACACCAACAAAAGAAGTCAAGGTAATTTATTTTTAAAAGGTAAACAATAAAAAGAGCACAAAAATCTCTCCCTTGATGAACTGTTAGGAGATTTGTTTCAGGGAGAAAAACACGATAATGGATAGAAACTTGGATGAGTAGAAAGAAAATTTGAATATAATTGACATATTGAGTCATTACTGATGTGTGTTTTGTATGTGCTTTAAGAAAGATGTTAACATTTAGGAAATTAGGGTGAATTTTTGTATTATTTTACAATTGTTGTGAATTTCATATTTCAAACTTTAAAATTATAAAAGTATTAATGGAATGAGTAAATTTGGAGAATTTATATAACCTGCTTTCAAAATTTACTATATACCTACAGCAATCCAGAAATTCTGATACTGAGTCTTACAGGTAGATCCTACCTGCAAATGATATAGGTCAATAAAGTGTAAAGAAAGCCCCTACATCTATGTTAAATTGATTCGTGACTAAGACGTCGAGACAAGTTAATAGGGAGAGTGTCACCCTTTCAGTAAATTGCTCCAGCACAACTCAACATCTGTGTGAAAAACAAAGTAACTGCAACCTTTACCTAACACCGTACAGAAAAGTGAACCTGGAGTGAATCACAAATCCTGTCGTTTTCAACATCAGGATGGAATCGGAGCTCATTATGTTGAGTGAAACACGTGGTAGCAGAGAGACAAACCCCCACGACGTCACCAATATGAGTGATCGACGGGGCGGATCCCATTGGAACCCAGAGAGGAACGGTGGCTGCCAGAGTCCGGGCAGTGTGGGGAAGGGACAAATAGAGAGTTATCCACAGTGCTAAGTCACCGTTCATCGGGTACATTGAGAAGTTCTGGGGTCCCGCGCACAGAAAAGCAACTGCAGATAATGACAGTACGCCGTATTGTTTGATATCTGGAAGAAATCATTTTAAATGTTTTTGCCACAGAAAAAGAAAAATAAATGTTTGAGCAAATTTATACTGAGATACATATATGTTGTGCAATGTACACATGTATCAAAGTATTACATGGTACTTTTTAAGTGCTTACATTTTTGTCAATTAAAAATAAACTAGCTGGGCTTGATAGCACACACCTATCATCCCTGCACTCAGGACACTGAGGGAGGAGGATCACCACGAGTTTTGAGGCCAGCTTGGGCTACATAATGAGCCCGGGGACCATCTGAACTGCATAGAGAGATTGTCTCAGAAATAAATAAATAAATAAATAAATAAATCTAAAAAGGAAAAGCTTGATGGTTTATCAGTCTACATTTAAAAGCAAATTCATGAAACTTCTAGAAGAAAAGATGAGAGAATAACTTTGTGATCTCAAGGTAAAATAAAGATTTATTATAAAAAATAAACATTAATAGAAAATATATATTGGATTATATATTGGATTTTACCAGAAGGAAAACTCTTTGAAAGATATGGAGAAGAAAATAGAAAAGCAACTTCTAGACTAGATAAAATATTACATATAAAAATGTTTTATATATATATATATATATATATATATGAAAAATAAGTTGTATCTCAAAAATATAAACATTGCTATAAATCAGTAATAAAAAGTTATTATAATAAAATAAGGGGCAAAGCACTTGAGCAGATGCTTCACAAATTACCTAGACACAAATGGCCAATGAACTCAAGAAGATGCTCAAGCTCATTAGTCGTAAGGGAAATGCAAATTTTAAAAATGAGAAGCCCTGGGCTGGGCAAAGGTAACTCAGTATTAGGTTGAGTGCTTGGCAGGGTCAAAGCTTTGGGTTTAATCCCGAGCACCAAAATCAATAAATCAATAAACATGAGATACCATTTTGCAGCCACTAGGTAAAAAATAAATAAATGCAGTTAAAAATAAATAAATAGTAAATAAATAAAAATACCAAGAATTCTAAATGTTGGTGATGATCTGGAGCTACTGGCACTTGTGGGTGTAAAACTCCACTGAACAACTTTGAAGATACCTTAGTCAATTCCTGAAAAAGGTAAGCATAGACTTGTCCTATCACCCAACAATTGTATCTGTAGCTTTTACCCCAAAAATAATAAAAATACATGCCCACAAAAGAACATGAAATAGTTTCATTCATAATAATCAAAAGCAAACAGGTTTCTCAACAAGAAAGCTGACATACAAATTCTAGTCTAATCATACACTAGAATAGTATGCAGCAATAGGAAAAGCCAAGCTCCTGACAGACCAAGAATGAAATTCACAGACACTGTAGGAAAGAAGTCAGCACAAGTGCAGCATACTAAATGTTTAAATCACATGAAAGAACACAACACTGATCATGGAAATCAGAACACAGGGCGCATATGGACAGGAGCACAAGAGATCTTTCTAACGCATTGCAAACATCCTGTGTCATATTTTGAGTGGTCACATGGGTACATGTATTCATCAAAAATTTCCAAACTAAACAGTCTGGATCAGTGAACTTTATTATCAAAAAATAAGGACAGAATGGTGCGGAAGAGAGAGCTAGGAGGAGTAGGGCAGTGAAGATGGGCCACACACTAATATTTCTCCCATTCATTTTAGCAGAAGTGGCTCTTTCAGAGAGCAGTTACATATTTTTCAAGGTAACCCACCATTACATCTCCAAGAAAATTAATGATCCAGTTGTAAACCCCACTGTCTTCACATTAGTAGAGCAAAATCCATAGAAACTGTTTTGTTTTGTTTTTAATGCTGAAGTTTGTTTGTTTGTTTGTTTTTTGGATTTTTTTGGTACCAGAGATCAAATTCGGGACCTTGCACTTGCAAAGCAGGCAGCGAAACCACTGAGCTAAATCCCTGACCCCAAATGCTGAAGTTTTAAAATCAGATTCTTGGCTGAACGCCATGCCAGAGTGCGAGATTATTTCCACTTCTAAAATTGTGCACAGCAGGTGCGGTGGGCCCGCCCCCAATACCCAGTGAGTAGCAGCCCTTCCCACACCCCAGCAGGCTGCACAGCCTCCTCAAGAGCATGAATTCAAAAGTTCTATTAAGAAGCTTCTGGAAACATCCTTGTCTAAAAATTAAAACTGCAGCCACAGCAGGCTCTTTTCTCCTTCTCATCTTAAGAAAAAAGCCTCAGCGAGGAGGACCTTATGTTCAGAGGTCCCAAGTTTGAAAGGAAATGCCAGGCTTAATTATCTGGATGTCATATGTAGGTTTCATCCATCATTCCTTAGCAGTATCAAGGTGGAAAGAGGAGAAGATCTGCTCAAACAGAACAGGTGGGTTAGTAGAGGAAAGTGAAATGAAGGTGTCCACAACGCCAACGGCAGAAGCAGCCATCGATTTCTGCATGCTTTTTCTTTCAACTTAAGCTTTCCAAAAATGATCGCCACTCTGATCATTTTACCTGGAGACTCGAGTTCTAAATTCATTTATTCCTTTTTCCAAATTCTTAGCAAGCAGGATCAAGAATCTTTTTTCCCCAGTCACGTTTGAGGCAATGTTGGTGTATTTATTTTGAGGGTTTTTACAAAAGCATAAATGAAGAGTCTTGTCTCTCCACTCTTTCTCTCTGGGGTGATCGACAATTTCCAGGGGGTTTTCCCGATGTCTAGAACTCTTTCAGGAAAGGACTTCCTTGGAGACTTCTACAGCCTCAGTTGGCGTCCCCTGAGCTATCACTTGCTCAGTCGGCTCTCTGGCTCTGCACATGTCCCCCAAAGGTTCCTGCGGACATCTGCCTCCGCTGTTGCACACACCATTCACCCTGCCAACCTTTTTAGCTGCTTTCTTCATTCTGCTACAGCCCCCACTGGATCTGTCGCCCCTGTAACTGCTGCCCCTACAAAGGGGTGAACGTGGCTGGCTTAACCTCTGAGCTCACTTGCTCAGTCGGCTCTCTGGCTCTGCATGTGTCCCCCAAAGGTTCCTGCGGACATCTGCCTCCGCTGTTGCACACACCATTCACCCTGCCAACCTTTTTAGCTGCTTTCTTCATTCTGCTACAGCCCCCACTGGATCTGTCGCCCCTGTAACTGCTGCCCCTACAAAGGGGTGAACGTGGCTGGCTTAGCTGTGTTCCGGTGCTTTTCCCTTTGTGGGTGGCAGGGGAGAAGAAGGAATTCTTCTCAGCCGCGGGAGCCCTAACCCTTGAGGAACAGTAAAGTGACACAGTGCAAAACTAGGACAGAGATTTAATCCTGGGCTCCAGAGAGGCAGTCACAGTGACGACAGAGATTAAGAACTGACGGAAACCAGAGTGCCACACATGCAGGCTCTTAGAATGATTCCTTCAGGGAACATCTGCTGGACGTGCACAGTGTGCCAGGCACCGGGCAGATCTGGGGCCACACAGAGCAGCGGTAAAACGGATGTAATCTTCCCTCTCTCAGAACTCAGCAAATGGAAGGGAAACCGAAGAGAAGAGGGGCAAATGACGGGGGTCTGCACAGCCGGGGGGAAGACAGCCGGAGGGCCCTGCGCGGCCTAGAGAGGCCTAACTCCACAGCGCCCCCTTCCGATCACTCAGCTAACCCACCCCCGAGTAGTCCTGATGCCATGTGATGTGTCCAGAACTGCACTGGCCATGGGGATTTTCGGATATGAAACTGGGATATCCATCATTAAAGTAACGCGACCCTAATTACAATATAAGTAAATGTGTCTTTGATCTAAAAATGTGCTAATGGTGATGCCTGCTGCTCAGTAACAAAAAGAGATGTGATATTCTCTATGCTCAGTTGTCCTCTGTCCCTTATTCTGCTAGGACTTCTCAGAAGCATCTATCTGTGGCACTCATTCCATAAAGAATTGATAGCACCGAGAGAGAAGCTGGCCATCCCTCATCGTGTACGCAGCCAGAAACGGCAGCCCTTCTGGCTTTTCAAACAAGGCCCAGACAATAGCGAGTAGCAGATCAAACTGCAGCGATCCCACATGTACACCAAGCCCTCCCAGTCTGCGAGGTGGCGGCTACCTTCTCCTCGGTGTAAGTCAGGGTTATTTCCCACAGTAAGGACCAAGATGACTGCTTTCTGCTGCTCCCACTGTTCACAGCTGCCGCTGACATCCAGTGGCGCCTGCACCAGAGGTCAGACTGTAACTTTCAATTCACACCATTTGATTAAAAAACCAGAGATGTGTTGCCCTCGGAAATAGGCTGCAGTAAAAATAGATCAAACTATCCAGTGTCTCCAGGAACGCTCGGGTTATTGTCTCTTTATCCAATTTCTTCAGATTTGTAAAGGCAGGGAGGGCTCTAGGTCTCTAAAGAAATTGTACAGCTCCGAGTAGATTTAATAATGCGAGCTTTTGTCCTGCACAGTAATAGTGACTCACAAAATCTGACCATGCAAAGCATTTAGGGTTGTGACATCCTAGAGAAAAGCAAGAAGTGTGGACTCATATTATATTTATCTTTCCATAATTAGACTTTGCTCTAGCTGTCACAAGGAACACCACAGCGTTCTGAGACACCAACAGCATGTAAATGTGGGAGCGATGCTAAAAACGAAGGCAGACTTCACTTTCAAGCCAGCTGATCGTTTGGAGAAATATCCCCGAAGAAGGCATGTCGCTCAAAGTGTTGTTTAAACTCAGTGGCTCCTCTGGAGTTACTTCCACCTCTCGGGTATACTTGTCTACTAGAAAGGGACACAGGCTGCACATTTAATATCTCCAAAGACCTTTTTGGAGAGAGAGATTAATGTGACTGGTCATTAAAAGCTGCGTCAGGGCCTCGTAAACATGGGCACCATGCAGAGTTGGCAGGGCGATCCATCAATCAGCAACAGGCCTCGGGGGCCTTTTCCGCAGGCCGAGGGAGCCACTGAAGGCCTTGACCAGATGACAGGCATATGGAAAAGGCCGTCTGTCTTGCGGAGACAGCGATGTGGCAGCTGGAGGGGAGTCTGTCAACGGGCTGGAAAGAATGAAGCTTTGGAAGGCCTCATCTGGACGGGAGATGGTGGAGGTGAAATGGATGCCTGTGGGGGCTCTGGTAAACGAAAAGCCTAGGATGGGTGCTACAGGAAACGTGGAGACATGAGCAGGCAGAAGCAGCCCTGGAAGCCAGAGGACTATGTCCTCGAAGTGAGGGCAGCCGTGCCACTCAGAAGTGGGAGAAGCTTGGGGCGATTCTGCAAGGGTCTGAAGTCCTGTCAGAGCAGTGGAAGAACATGGAGACTTCAGAGGTGCCTGAGAAGGACTTCAAGCTGGGTCACACAGAGACACGTTCTGACTGCCATCTATCATCGTCTCGAGAAACACTGTGGATCCACGATGACACACGTAACAGCCACAGCGACTACTGCCCCAGAAATGGAGCAGAGACAAGCTTATAAAGACAGGAGCATGGAAGGAAAGATCAGAGAAGCAAACATAGTATAGCTAGCTAGCTAGCTTCCTTACAGTTAGATGGAACAAATTAAAAGATGCTTCAGTTAATGTTGTGCTGCAACTACGATCTACCTTACCCATATACTATGTGATGTTATATTTCCATTATCCTTATTTGCTTTGTCTCTTGTCAAATCATTGCTTTTGTTCAATCTAGAAAATATTTATTGAACGCCTTGTGCTGCACGGTGCTTTGCTAGATGCTAGACAGGACAGGGTAGAAGCAGAAAATGAGTGAAGGAGAAAGAAAGAACTGTGGATGGCAGGAGGCAAGAGGTGATGGGGGAAGCGTTGGCTCCTTTCTCCAGCTTGAGTCTTTGATGCGAGCGAGAGTTGGGGAGAAATCATTCTAAAATCCATTGCAGCACCACAGTGGATGATAAGAAAAGCAAGTGCTGCTCAGAGAGCAGGATAGCACACCAGACAGAGAAGCAGCCCTGGAAAATACTATTGAGTCAAACAGATTGATAGTCCACGAAGACTCTCAGAGTGTTCTCTGGCTATGCAAGTCATAGGTAGCAATACTCTGTAGTGGAAAGAAGACCGGACTGAGGCGCACAGAAAATTAACAAGCTCCCAGCATCAGCTCCCATGGCCTTAGCAACCCCTTCAGAGTCTCAGATTTCCTAAATACCTAAGAAAAAGGTGATCTGCAGCCTTTCTGACACCCCTGACAACATGCGTGGTGGGGTTCATTTTCCACTCCCCCCTCAAATTTTACCCAGCATCTTTGCCATAAAACTTTGATTTTCTGATAAGTGAAATTATCATAGGATTCTGTACTTACTCCAAGTAATACCCAAATCACTCAGAAGCAAAATCATAAAGTAGACCCCTAAAACTGTCCTTCACTGGCCTTGAAAACAGGAGCAAGACTAGAACGGGTGGCCTATTTGTATGCGTTGCTTCATCATATAACATTTCCTAGCAGGCCTGAGGGAAGGAGGAAGCAGAGGAAACAAAGCAAAGGATGACTCCTTAGGAGGAAGCCAGAGCATGTTAAATCAGGTCTGACCTACCGCTGCGATATGTCATTTCTGAATTTGTTTGCACATATTAGGAGAGAACAGATTTTCCCGGTGTTATTCCATCATAAACCTGATGGAAGAAACCCGGGGAATGAAACAAATATATATCAGGAATTCATAGTCCTCTCCAACTGTCTAAAACCCATTTGGTTTCAGAAAGGTGGGGCTCGATCCTCTTTCAGGGTACCTTGGAAGCCCTTCTATATTATCCTTATGGGTCAATGAAATTACTTTTCTGGGAAAGAATTCAAGGACAGGCACCACATTGAATCACCTCTGCACTGCTCGTTCCTGACACAGTCTACAGCACTGAGTAGGCACTCACTAAATACTCGTGTGTGCCCCCAGTACACAGGCACATGAATAAAGCCAGCAAGCAGGTGATGTCCTGGCTTAACAGGTCACCACTGGCTATTTTAGACATTCAGCAACATGTGCTAGTGTACTGCTCTCTGCCAAAGAACTCATCTGTGCGCCTCACAATTATTTCCACGTGATGTGTGTGCGATAGTAAGAGCCAGTTTGAGCCTCTCAGCACGCCAGATTGTGGGCCATTAGCTCATTTAATTCTCAAACATCCCTGTAGACGCTATCACTGTCTTTGTTTTATAGAGGAGGGAACAGACGGCTGGAAAAAAGAAAGTCACTTGCCGAAGGTCATTTCATGAGACTGGGTTTGAAAATCCAATACACATAACTCTGAGTCTTGTGTTCCAAAGTGCCGTGATCAGTGCATCGGCAGAGACAGTTCGCTGCTCTAACGTGGCATCTTCTAGAGGGGTTTGGCACTGAATGAGCCAGAGAAGTCAGTCCGAAGGCTGTCCATCTGCTTAGAGTTCAGTGTCGGACTTGATAGGTGACTGGGCAAAGCTGATTCATTTTTGGATTTCAAGGTTCTTGACTGCAAATAGCACACACAGAATTCCAAAACCTCTTTCTCAAACATCATACTATAACTCTAATAAGGCATGAATTTGAACACAGTTTTCCCCCATCAGCTTTTTCGCATCAGCTACATCTCCTGTCACCATCCTTTGCAAATTCAGACGTGTTTTTCAGTCTCAAAGAGGAAGACAACAGTAACATTTTTGGACTAAGTAGAGTAGGAAAACGAACAGGAGAGGATTGTTAACTGAGTCTGACATTGGAGGTGACATTGCTAATTTCTACTGCCTCTTCTGCTTTTATGAAATGCATGAAACGACAGAGTATCTGTCAAGGAGTGGCAGAATTCCCTGTCTCATCACAGATCTGTGCAATTTCAAAGCTACGCAGAAGGTCAGTGAAGAAGAGGAAAAAAGGAAGGCTAATGTGTGCCAAGGAATAAGAGAAGGGTGCAAAACAAGGAACTAAGCGGTGTGAAGTAAGGAATCACGTGGAAAATAAGATGCAACTTTGCCCTCTGGCTTACGGGAATTTAGTAAGCACTAGTAAAGCAGAGAAGGGTGCTGGAATTCATGCGCGACACTCTGTCGGCTGGCTGTGGTCATCGGTCCTCTCCTTCGCACACATACTGTGCTAAGAGGGACTCGGAGTCAGCACGGACTGCTTCCTTAGGAGCCCATGATCTCCTAAGTCACAAGGTCAGACCATGAAAGAAACCAGAGCAGAGTCCTAAAAGATACGATGCAATACTCTCAGAACCTCACTGAACCTCCCAAAGCGTGAATGCTCAAGCAAGAATGGAGAGGAATCAGAGGGAAATGGATGCCGGCACCACACTAATCCCCAGGGCTGAGGCTCAGGGAAGGAACCAGCCAGGACAGTGGGCTCACCTCGGGTTTGGACAGTGGGCTTGATCACAGATAATTTTCTCGTGATTGCATTTAGTTAAGTATCTTCTAGGGCAGCAGTGGCAAACCTATGGCACGCGTGTTATGTGTTTTTCTAACACAGAAGATGCTAATGTACGAGTCGTCTTTTCTAAGCTAAACCCTGAGTACTCAAGTTTCCCTGCAGTCCTGGCACTCTGCGATAAATAAGTGGGTTTGGGGCTGCAGCTTGGGCATTCATCTCTAGAATGTATGACATCTTCAGAACCATGATCAATGAAGCTGGACAGCTCCACCTTTCTCAAGACACCGAATTGTGTCTGACTTGGGACAATTCAGGGGCAAAGCACTGTGAGCTTAGCTCAGTGGTCCACAGGTCGGCGGCGAGACTCAGAGGCAGAGCCCCAAGGCCTCTCTGTCCAGCAGACTTGAGACAGATTCCACGTAAATGCTCACCAAACAGCTGCTGCTGCCTGAAAGAAGGAAGGCGTGGTTCCTTCCAGAGCACAGTTAGGAGAGTAGACATCCGGGCTGACAGACCAGAGGGAGGCCTGGGTAGCTTTTGCCTTGACCCCTCCCACTTTGGATGTTTGGAGCCCTCGGGCCTCACAGATTTTGCCAGACTCCTACAGCAGTGACTCATACCTCAGGGCCCCTCTAAGAACCAAGCAGATCAACTCCTGAACAGCAAGCCTGATTCCCCACGATTTCCAGCTGACTGGAACTGACAATGTGACTGGGAACTGAGCTCCAAAATATTTCTTTTATTCGACCTGCATCAGTTACTATAATTGTGAAATGGGAATAACAGAGCTGTTGGAAGGAACAATTATTAAAAGGGATTAGGAAGAACTTTGCAACATAAAGTGCTTGCTAAAATGGAGAAGTGCTCAATACATCCTTCCCAAATCCCCCAGACTGTGAAAACTCCATTTGTAGAACTATCACAAGCTTGCCTAGACAGCAAGTATTGTGAAGTGTATGCTTTGCCATTTAAATCTGTCATCTTGCAAAGTAGCTCATTATTTCAGAAATATGAGCATTTTAAAGGTGCCGCTGCAGTTCTCAATCACAAGTGTTCACTGCTTTTATTTAAAATAAGCCACCTTGAAATTAGTCCTCAAATACACCTCTGCACACAGGACTTCAGTAGCAACAGTGTGTGCGTGTGTGCTTGTGTGTACAGTTTAAATGTGATGTCTCTTTTAATTATCCCTGTGAGAATGATCTTTCCCCTTCAGAATTCCCATTCAGTTGAACATTAAGTGGAAGAACTCATTTTCTCTTGTACACCTCACTGGAATGAGCTTTAGTGAGAAGTTAACTTGGCTAATTTGTTTGCTTTGCATAATTATTATAATCATCCACTAAGTACTACCAGTGAGTAAGTACTAATATCCTACAAGAACATCACAGGTGCTTTTTTATAAAGTCTTTCTTTTAGTCCATGGAAAAAATTTAAATTGTATTCCCTTGCCTATCATGGAGATAAAGAGAATGAGAAAGACAGACCCAGTGAAAACCTTGAGTGAGGAGGCAGTGAGCTGTGCACAGAGGGTAACACAGAGAAACCGGCTGAACGTGGGCTGGAGGCTGATGTGGCTTCATGGTCAGGTCTTCCAGGCTTTGTAGTTGGCCGACTGAGTTTGACACTTGGCTCTAAAATTCATGTGTAGCCTTGGGAACATCACTGGATCCCTCTGGGTTCTAGTCCCCTCATCTGTGTAATGGAGGCCATGATAGTTCAGACCCAAATTTAGAGAGACAGATGGAAAGCACAGAGCAAGCTCTTGAGAAGGTGCGTGTGAACGAAGCACTGGCTCACAGTTAGCTGGTGCTGTTCCTGTGGTTCCTGTTCCTGTGGGGGCTCCAGCTGCAGGCTCAGGACGGTGGGCGAGGAGGCAGCCACGTGAAGAGCGTCAAGCCAGACCCACCCGACTACTCCAAACTCGAGGAAGATGTGACTGTCTGGTGTTTAGAACACCTGGCTTCCTTCTCAAGCAGGGCTACAGCATCCCATACACACTGTATTCTGGCTGGCATGTAGTTGCCTGTCCTGAGTGTTCCTTTGGTAAATGCATAGCAGGGAAAACAGTAACTCTTTCCATGTGTTTGTTGTAGTAACCAGGGAAGAGAATGCATGCAAAAGCACTCTGCACACAGAGAAAACCCAGCAGCTCTTGACCTGATGGCGTTAATGTTAAATACATATGGCTGTGTCTGCCTTACTACATAAGAGATCCATTTGAATGTCATCCACATCTGTACCTGACAACAAGGCATGAGTTCTTATGGCCCAGGGTCCTAAGATTGCTCATTGTAAATCCTGCTGGCCAAGGGCACAGTGTGACCCAGGAGGGGGGATCTTGACACGAAGACTCTGCCTGCTGCTTCCCCCGAGGAGGTCTGACAGGAGGAGAGAGACCTCTGGAGATCTGTCACTGCTCGTGCCAGGGAGACAGAAGCTGTCACCATGACTCTTTTGCTGCTGCTGGAGCCGAACATTTACTTCAAAAAAAAGAGCAAAGACATAAAAACTTCAGAATATTCATACGAGGCAGTGCTCTTGTCTGCCATGCACTAATCTCTCTCCTTGTTCAGTGTCCTCCTAGGAGCGAGTGCCTCTGGCCATCCCGGAAAGCTGCGTCCTGCTTCTGTGGATAAGGGAAGAGCTAATTTAACATTTTTTTCAGCCAGTATTTATGAAGTGAGTTCTGTGTGAAAGGAACTGTGCAAAACCTTGGGATACAGGAAAACTGCTTGGAGGAAATAAAACCCCCTCCAGGATTTGAAGGCTGAGGAGGGGCTAGCAGTGCAAAGGAGGGGACAGGGGAACTGCTTAGGACAATGAAGGAACTGCCTATTAGAAAATCCATGAGCTTTCAGAGAAACCTGAGAAGGCAGAGTGGAGAGAGCAGGACAAAGTGGGAACGAGGGAGGAGAGGCCAGCTGGGATGCCAGGCAGGCCACACAGAGCCACACTGGGGATTTCAACACTTATGCCACGGAAACAGAGAATGCTAAAGGATCTTCCTAGAAAAACCACATAACAAAGTTTATGTTTTGAAAGATCACTCTCCATATCTGCTGGAAATGGGTTGGTAAGGGGCAACTCTGGACGTGGAAGACCACGTAGAGAGACAGGGGCTATGAATATGCAAAGAGGGGACGTCTGAGAGATGTTTTAAGTGCTAGGATTTTCGGAATCCATTTTCTGAGCAATTGGCACAAAAGAAGAGGAGCGGCTAGGGTGGCAACCACATTCCTACTTTGTGCACCAAGCAGCCTGGAGTACACCATTGTGAGAAAGAGACAGGCAGAAGACGGGATCGGCTACATCTTTTTCACAGCATGTTGGGTGTTTGTGAGACCGGCACATGGAGAAGCGCAGCAGCTGGGCTAGAGCTCAGAGGCAGGCAGAAGCAGAAGGAGGAGACTTGGGAGGGAGAGGGGTTCAACCGTGCCCCAAATACACTTACACAGTAGCTTCCTTTTACTCAGAGTGCCATTTGGGGATATAAAGTCATGGGACATGTGATTAGCTAAGATGGAGCCATAGCGAGGTGGAGTGGACTCCTAGTCCAACTTGGCTGGTGGCCTTGTAACAAAAAGGGAAGACGAGTCTCAGACACCAGAGAGAAGGAGGCGAGGCAAAGCGTGACAACTGCCAGTCAGAGAAACTGGGCCACCATAGGCTGCGACAGGCAGGAGGGACCCGCCCCGAGAGGTTGAGCAAGAGCACAGCCCTGCAGTCACTGGGATTTCAGACTTCTGGCTGCCAGTGCAGGAGAAGAGTATATTTGTGCTGCTTTCAGGGATACTGTTGCTGTAACTTGCTGTAAGAGTCCTAAGAGACACGCAGAAAGTTCTTGGCTAATTGATGGTCACTGAAATCAAAGTTGCAGTGATATCATTCATAAACGCCATGCAGAGTGGTGAGAAATCTCTACGTGGTGGGAAGCTCTGAGATTTAACATGAAGGAGAAGAAAGTGAGATGACAAAGAAGACTGGGAGGAGCCATCCGGCCCCAGAAGATCCTTGTGGGGCCGAGCAAGAGAAGTGACGCGGAATTTAAATCAGAGGTTCTGCAACAGAGGCAGCGCCCAGATGAAGACCGCGGCCTGAGGGGCCACCACGAGCTGGAGCTCATGCGGAGAGTGCACCCTCCAGACTTTCAACCTTTAAAAGTCTTCGCTTTCAGCAGCAAATGAGAAAATACCCAAGTTAACATCTGAAGCTTTCCAGGGGAAGAGACTTCTTGTTAGTTACTCAAAAATAGAAACTATTTTCACTGGTCAGGGTATTGAAACGTACTCAGGTAAGGAGAGGTTATCGTCCCTGCTCAAATTTGAAGCATCTCAAATGTTCTGGGAAAAGGTATGGAATCGTGACTCAGGAGGACCGAAGGAGAACCCGGGTGCCAGGAGTTGTAAGACTTCCCGGGAGGATTCTGAAGATGTGCAGCTGACGCGGGGTGGAGACTGCAGCAGAGCTGGGTGGGGCAGGGGGCCCGGGCTTCCTCCCCGGCTGCAGGCCTTTATCAGCTCTCTAATGGGCCAGCTGACAGTGCACACGGACCCCTTTCCTGCTCCACAGCAAACCAGCCGACACCGCATGTCCCCACATTGGCATGCTGTTTACTTCTGTGATTACATGGGTTTGCAAGTGTGAACTACATGACTTGATTTATTAATTGATTTATTAAGCAAACATCTCTTAAGCATCTATAAGTCTATAAAGTTCTCGGTATTAGGAAAATCATTTAAAAATAAGATTTAAAGTTTCACACCATGAAACTCATTATGGGGTAGTAAAAAAATGAGAGTAAGCCACTATAATATGTGATGGCAAAAGCAGGTCTCTCGTCAGAAATAAGCACAGTGTGTTACGAAAAGACTGAATATGCTGAGAAGTAAGGGAAGAATTAGTAGACAAAACAGTTTAGATTCTTTTTTTAAAAAAAAATTCAGAGCTCAGCAATTGGACAAAGAGAAGAACCTTTGAAAGGACCGATTTCTTGGCAAAAGTGCTGTGCTGCTGCGGCAGCCTGTCTGGGAGCCGCACAGTCCCCACTGCATGTCTGGCGGGCAGTCGGGACTCAGTACAAGCTGACCACCGCTTTCCTGGACGCAGGGACCAGGAGGCTGCGTTCACGGACAGAAGTGCTGCCCACCACGACAAGGATGATGGCCCTTGTTTTCAGAGCGGTTCTTCTCAAGCGTGAGCTCAGTCACTCTGACTGCCATCATTGTAGGGTGTAGGAGGGTTGCTTTCTCCCAGGCCTGGAGGGACTCTGATGGCTGAGGTCAAGTTGCTGGTCAGTTACGTCTTACAGTAAGGCTTTGCTTCCTGGTGTACATGTGCTCTCCGCTCCTGTGGTGAAGGAGACACAGCTCTGGTTCTTCCTCTGCTTTACAAAAGCACTAATCTCATGATGAGGACCCCAGCCCATAACTCACCTGACCCCTAACCTCCCAAAGGGACTGCCTCCAAACGCCACCACACCGGGAGTGATGGGCTTCAACTGTCACTTCTTTGTTGCTGTTTTGTGGTCCTAGGGATTCAACCAGTGAAGGTTCTCTCTGTGTCACTTGGTTTCCCAGGCTGGGCAAGAACTCGCGATACTCCTGCCTCAGCTTCCCAAAATGCTACAATGACAAGCCCGATTCACTGTGCCTGACAGACACACATTCTGAGGAGAAACACTCGCTCCCTAACAAGAATACATGCAAATCACCCAGGAATCTTGTTAAGACCCCTTCCTACCCGGTCGCCTTGGCAGGCGGTCTGAGGTGCCGCCTTTCTGCCAAGGTCCCCCACCCCGAGGATGCCGAAGCTGTGGGTTTAAGGATGATTCCTAAACTGCAAAGTTCACACAGACAGCAAGAAGGAGGAATGCCAGCAAACTCAGAATTTTCCTCTTCTTAACCTCTAGTAAGAAAACAAATATGTGGAAACTCAAAGTGCACAATGTAATAAAATTCCATAATTTGTAAATACTTTGCTATATTACTTCATCTATATAATTTTGCATGTGCACTTAAATGTAAATTATAGTCCTTGAGATTTTAGTGCTAAATACTTCAATATATGTCTTTAAAAATAAGGGATTTTCCTACCTAACCACAATGCCATTGCTGCTCTCAACCAAATTAATAATATCATCACGTAGTATGGCGGATGGGTGAAATTCACATGACTGTGGAGAGTGATTGTTTTCCTATTTCATGGGACATGTTTGGTGTACATGCGTGTGTAAATGGGGGCATGTAGGAATATAGGGATGGGCATGAACATACTCAGATCAGTCAGTGCCTATGAGAGAAACAGATTTAACGGAAGATATACAAATGCAGAAGAATTCCCAAGATGGGCTGAGGCGGCCCCCCGAGTCAGACGTGTGAAGGGCTGTCTGCACGCTGGAGCTCACTGTGCCTCTATCCCCCTCAGGCAGGAGCTCACTGGTCGCTGTCACTCTGGCAGCTCCCGGCAAACCTTCAGTAAGTCCCCTCAGCCACACCCAGAACTGCGCCAATCCAGTTCCACGGTTCCTAGTGGAGGAGACGCTGCCAGTTCACTCTCACAGCAAAGGAGCGCACACCTGTTCAGGTGTGTACAGATGTGTTTACGTGTGCCGGCACGTGCTTGTGATTGTGTGAGCAGCGTAAGTACAGAGAAGAACTCTGAACACCAGCAACTGTCCTTTTTCCAAGCTCTTGGGAACCAGCTGCTCAGGATGACGCAGCTGCTGAACGCTTCACCTGATGGACACGCTGTCCGAGCCCAGGACAGGAAGCCCAGACAGTCCTTCCGCAGATGTCACAGCCTCTGTGTAGCCCATGCTTCTTAGCCCTGGCTGGAGAGGAAAAGGGACACGTCGAGAACATTCGGATCTAACAAAGGAACTTAGTTCACGCTGAGCAGGCCGTCTGCGTGGGGCAGGGTGGATGGAGGCAGCTTCTGCAGGAGAGTGACAGAGGGGACATCGACACCTGCCTGACCTCATCACAGCGCTGTGAAACCCCTGGTCCACGGAGGGAAGGGTGGAGGGAGGTGCTCAGGGCGCCTGGTGTGCCTGTCCTGCTCCCTTCCCCCTTGCCTTTTCCATTTACTTAACCCTCCACCGAAGGCACAGCAACAGGACTGACGTGTGAGGCTTTGCAGAGGGAGCAACTCAAAGGTGGGCACTTGAGCTGAGTTGATCACCCACAGCCACGAGCACATGCTGTCTCCGTGGGCCCCCAGAGTAGCTGCTTGTCACCTCCAAAATCTAAAGCCCAGTGGCATTAGTCCATCCCGGAATTCTTTCTTGCTTTAGCAGTATTAAAATGAGGCCAATTCCGAGCGGGTGGAAACTGCTGTGTGTCTGTCTGTTGTCCAGCAGTGTACGGCAGGCAGAGACCCTGGTGAGGTTCAGGAATACTTCGGATGCTCCCAATGAGCAAAACCTAACCCTACCTGCCCCTTCCTGAGGCCCCCTTACTCCACGTGCTGGAAACTGAAAGGCAGTGCACGCAGGCTCCAGCTCCACCTCGGTGTTTCCAGCTGACCTCGGAACTGCTTCGGCCCTCTGAATCCTTTGCCTCATGGCAGACGCGACCCAAGTCTACTGAATGCTCAATGATATACTGACACGTCTACAGAATCTGCAACATTTACTGGATAGTTCACAAATTCACGGAACAAATTCACTGCACAAGTCCCTGCAGGAGAGTGTGGGGGGCTGGCCTGCTAAGGAACTCCAACCTTTTCCGTCCCAGCTAGAGCCACTCCTCCGTTACTTGTCACTGCCTATGGGAGGTAGCCCGTAGGCTTCATTAGAAAACCATGGTCCTTTGATGTTCCCAGAATAGGAGCTGGGGCTGGGCGGGAGGTGGAGAGCTGCTATCTGCCCTGCTTAAATACAGAAACAGCTTTATGTAGCTTGGGGCCATGCCTCACTCACACAACCTTAGCTTGCTCCCAGTGGGGTGTCTCAGCTCTCCCCATGGGTGGCTCCCGTACAGCCGTGAGCACTCCCGAGTCACAGTGGACAGCTGTTTTCCACACACTGAGATTCCACAGGCCCCGCCTCCCATCTCACTCCCAAGCTGCTCTAGGCAGAGAGCAACGATGCAGCAAGGGTGCCAAGAAGTCAGGGCTCGCTCTGCGGGCCTGTGGTGGACGGGCCAGGAAGAAGGGAAGAGGCGGGTGCACCTGGTGCTGCCACGCCTCTCGGCCACAGACCCAGGAGGGGCGGCTGCCGTGTCCACACCCACACCGCCAGCTGGGCCGGGACAGGCCAAGGAGCCTTCCCTGTGTACAAAGTCGTGGTAGCTGTGTGGTTTGCTTCTTCCTCAAGGGCCGTGGTTGTTTGTATAAATCTCGATTTCCTAATGACCTGTCTCTTGTGCCTGCCGCAGGATCTGGGAGGATGGACACTTTAGCATGTCTTTTTGGTTTTAATTTATCCATATGAATCATGCAGAAGAAACTAGCATAGGTGAGATTAGCTCCCAGAGCTACTATTGATCAGCATATTTAAGCACAAAATGCAGGCATTATGAAAAGGGCTACATGAGAAATAATTGCCTCCAGAGGGGATTGAACATACTTTCAATTTAGCCACGACCTGACACAGAAATCGCCCTGTTTCATCATTATAATAACAACAAGCTTGACTTTTTACTGAAACTAGATTTCAAATATGGACATATGGTATACAGTTTGAAACTTTTCAACTTGCTCTCATAAGTTGAAAAGAATCTTGAGATATGCTAAAAAAAAAACAGAAAAGTATGTGCCCTTGAATTTATTCACAGGAGCTCCCCAGTTCACAGTGAGGAGGCTGGGACATACAGAAAGGCGATTTTCCATGATGGTTCCCTTCCACACATCAGCACAATGCCCTGGCTTGGAGCTTAAAATGTTTAATTCCCAGTCATGGTATAAAAAGTGCTGAACAGGTTTTTATATTCTTACCATGTAACTGCATTTGCTGCCATCTGGATGGCTGAAGTCAGACTAAAAGCATTCTGGGAGGAGGGCAGATTTTGACCCAAACAGTGTAAGCATGAGGCACACAGACTACAGTGAGTATATCATTTTGAAGCAACCATTTCTGAGAAAAGTCACTGACCTACAGGAAAAGAAACTCCCATTTTAGTTCCATATCTCACTTGTAACTTGGAGAAAATATTAGCTCAGTAAAACTAGATCTATGCCTCTTAACACCAGAAACATATGAGAGAATATAGAAAGTCAGAAATATGCTTAATGCAGCCCTTAATAGCCTTATCCTTCATGTTAGAGACAATATAAGAATATCCACCATTGCCGTATTTATCTTCAAACACACGCAAGCCCATGCAAGTAGGGGATAAGAAGACAGCAGTACCTGGAAAAGACTGAAATCAAGAAATGTTTCCATGGCCAGGGATTTAGCTCAGAGGTTCCACTGCCTGCCTCGCAAGCACAAGGTCTGGAGTTCGACCATTATTTTGTGAATAATATTTAGTTGCCATTTCATAAAATTCAAGACAGTGCAGACAAAACTTAACAAAAACCAAGAGATTTAACAAATTTATAGTTAGTGGCAAAATAAAATGTCTTTATATATACAAAATCTAACCATCAGAAGATCTAATTTACAATGCCACCTCCTAAAAATAGTTTAAGGTCAACTCGAAAATTTCTGGAATCCATTATGAGGCAAAATTTAAAACTATCGAGAAGCACAAAATAACAAAATTCATTCAACAGGATTGTATAAAAATGAGTCAAAAAGATCAGCTGAAGGCAGGGGTGCAGAGGTGGTAAGGCATACCTATAATACTAGCACTCTAGGAGGCTGAGGCAGAAGGATCTTGAGTTCAATCGTGGGGAATTTAGCAAGTTAGCAAGACCCTATCTTAAAATTTAACAAAAAATGTTTCAAAAAGAGCTGGAGATACAGTTCAATGTGAAGGCCCTGGATTCATTCTCCTCTACTGAAAACAAAACAAAATACACAGTGAACTGAATAAATTCATGAACATCACAGAGAATTTCCAGAACATACAAGTAGCCCAGAACAACTAATGAATAAGGTCAATAAGACAACAGAGAAATGAACAAGTTATATATTTATAGGAATAGGAAATATAAAGCATCAATAAAGATACGAAACAAATGGATTCAATTTGACTCAATTATAATAATGCAAATAAAAACAACCATTTTCAGTAACTTAATGAAAAGTAAATTATTATTATAATTAGTTTTGGCAAACACACACACACTTTCTCAATTTTCCTGGCATATACATAGGTGCACTTCTGTAGAGCATTTTAGTGCTATCGATGTGTAAAAGCGCAGTTTTCTTCGTTTCAGATCTCACTGTTTCGAATTTATGACAAACACGCCTACAAAGATACTGATTGTGGTAAGTTTAAGATAGAAACACCTCTAACTGGTGTCAAACTAAATTGTGTTGCAGGCATAGGAGAAGGACAGACAGCGGTAAAGACTGAGACTGCAGTTACGCTTTCCCAAGTAAAACACCACTGAGATGTTGCAGGTGAAAGGGGCAAGGGGACGAAGAGTGGCAGCAGACAGTGCTTGTGGTGCACGGGAAAGGTGCAGGGGACGAAAGTGGATCTGTGCGTGCATGCACCTGCCAACACGTGAAGAAAATGCACAAGAAATCGTTACCCATAACTACATTGGGCTAAGATACGAAGAGAATCACACGTCTACTTGCTATTTTGAATCATTATGTTTCTGTAGCACATTTTTCCTTTTAAACCAAGTATAGGAGGTGATAATAGAATTAGGACCCATTTTGGAAATAGCTTTTTCATATAATATAATATAACACCTTTTTCTGATATTAAAAAGTAATATTAAGTCATTAGTCACAATCAACCTAGAAAATCTAAGCATGGTACAGCAAATCTGAAATCCCAGCACGCTGAGAGGCTGAGGCAGGAGGATCACAAATACAGTCCCAGCCTGGGTAACTCAGGCAGACCTTGTCTCAAAATAAAAAAAGCCTGGGTGTAGCTCCATCCAAAGGCTTTGGGCTCAGTTCCCTAGTACTGAAACAAACCAGCAAACACATAAACAAAACCTTCACAATTTAGCAAAATAAATATAATGAAAAAAGGCTCAGACACAATTATCTATTATTCATTGATCATCTTATCACTAGAGAAAAGCCACTTTAAAAAGATGAGAGCATGTTTTTCATAACCTGCTAAGTTACATATCTATACTGTCTTTCTGTTTTTAAAATTTTATTTCACATCAAAGTCTTTTTCTGAAGAAAAAAACAAAATAGATGGCAAATATTACACATGCAATTGGAAAGGGGAAAAAATAAGAACCAAGATACAGCATCTAAAGGTACCAGTTCCCAATGAGGAATGCACATGTATTCACTGTTCACCTAAGATGCACCGATACAAGAATTTAAGAGGAAAAAAAATCAATTGCTCATATTTCTGTATTACCTGTGCTTATTTCTGGAGGCTCTGTTTTGACCTCAATTGTCAAGTGGGAGTGTGTGTCATCACCACAAAGACCTTTCTGAAGTATCGACTGCCACCCCCACTTTAGAGTCAGGAAAGCTGGGGCTCAGAGAGGTTACCGTGACCCCCAGGGATGCAGAACTGTGGGTCTGAGGAGCTGGAGTCTGAGCACAGCCTGTTCATCTTCACAGGCCACACAGCATTTCCTGAGGGCCCACAACTCTGCCTGTCGGGTCCACAACGGGGCCTCGCAGCGGGCTGTGTCTGCTTGATATTCCTGCCAGGATGTGTGCTAAAGACACAGTATTCTCTCAGAGGTTTGAGCCCTGCGTCTTTTCTGTCACTGATGCCAATCATAGTTCCCTCTCTCGCTTCTCTCCTCCCGCTCACTCTGAGTCTTACTATGCAGAGACTTCGCACCATCTCCGTCTTCCGTGATCCATCTTGTTTTCATCCCTGTGTCTGCTTCTTCTGGTTTTCTGGAGAATTTCACACATTCTCTCTTCTAACTCACTAAATTCACTGAGCGTACTGCCCAACTTCCTCTTCACTGGTCTCACTGCATTTTTAATTGAACAAATTGGATTCTCACTTCCTCCAAAGTTTTCATGACTTTTTCAACATCATCATTGGTTGCAGCAACTTCTTTAGTCTACCCGGGGCACTTGTCTTCTACTTAGTGTGGTGAATACATCTCCGCTAGAGGTCACTGTTCTAGTTTTTAGGAGTGACTTGCTTTGTGTTTGATTCACATTTGTTACAGGCCCTGCTTCTTTCATCTGTTTTTTCTCGAAGCGTGGACCATGTGCACCCTGAGAATGTGAAAGCCAAGTAACCACATGCTTCAGATAAGAAGTGTCAAATGTTGGGTGTTTGGGATTTTAGTATATTTGCATGTTTATAATGACATCTTAGGAACTGGACCTAAGTCTAACGAAATTCACTCACGGCTCACGGAAGTGCACACACAGCCTGCGGGTGACTTCGCACAATATCATGAGTGCACGTGCTTTTTGATCCCTGCTTGTCACATGAGGTCCAGCATGGAATTTGCCATTCGTTATGTCACGTCAGTGCCCAAAACCTTCCAGATCGCAACACAGTACAGATCTCTTCAATCAACGATGCTCAAATTGTTTTATCAGTTTTTAGCCAAGTAGGAGGTAGGCTGGCTTCTTTCAGAGATTCACGTTGGTATCTGTGTCTTTAAGCCCTACCATAAATGGAGAAAAGCCCAATATAAAATAAATCACGATGTCTGACAGTTCAGGCAGCCCCAACAGGATAGTGGTGACGCCTTCTAAGCATTGCAGCTCCGTTGTGTGTGGGGTCCCCGCCAGGTGCAAACCCAGACAGAAAACCTGGAGCAGCTGCACCGCACTGGGCTTGTTGGGAAGGCAGCTCAGGTGAAACGTGTCTTGGCTCGCGCCAGAGACAGAAGCCTCAGGGGCTTCTGCCACCACTGTGTTCTCAAACAGCGAACTCCGGGCAGCAGAAGGTCCTCGATGCTCCTGCCACGCCTCATGTTTATAGGTGGTTAAAGATTCTTCATAACTTCCATTTCATACTTACTTCAGTAGTGAAAGGGGAGATGGATCATCATACATGAGACTGTACTCATTACTTCTTAATTCTCTCTTGTCTTTCATATCCAAAAGAATATGGTTGTGAGCATCTGGTTCCCTGCCTCTGCCCTTCATTTATGGAATCATTTGAAAATAATTGTTCTCTTGGTAGAAAGATTCTCATTCTTTACCCAATCTCTACCTGATGGAAATTTCCCTAAAATAATTATCAACTGTATTTAACATAGGAGAAGTCATCATTTCATTTATTGGTCACTATTTTGATGTAGCTAACTTTCTTTAGTTCAAACTTATCTTTAGTATTTTAGCATCTTTTAGTAATTGCAACTACATTTGATGAAATGTGCAAGAAGTTTGTATTTATTAGATCAAAATTATTATGTAGCACGCAGTTTTCATTAACAAAGCTTGCCATGTTGTTGCTATGAATAAATTAGAAGGAAAATATATGGTATTAACCAAGAGAACTGAGATAAAAATTTTAGTCTACAAAAATAGCTTCATTGTCCTATATTTAAACTGAAAAAAAAATTATTGCTAGCATCTTTCTACAGTTGGCTCTGGAGAATACCTGAATGGTACGTTACAATTCTTCTCAGAACATGTAATTTTAGCTGACTAAATCACCTGTACCATCCTTCCATTAGCTGCATCGAGTGTATATTTAAATATATTTTATCACATTGATTTGGCTATGAATGTAAATACAAGCACAGAAGAATACGGAAATACTGCTGCAGAGCATGACTAAACATGATGTGGGCTCCTGAGATGGAAATGGGGTGGGGATATTACTACGAGTTCAGCAGGACAGCAACTGAGGTATAAGATAATCATTCCTCTTCAATGGCTCTCCCCATGACAGCTCAGTTCTGAAATTCAACTATTATTCAGCTCAAATTATTGTCAAAGTTTAAAGTCTGAATTTTATTGACCTTCTTCTGATGTCTATGACATCTAATCATCTGGGTATATGAAACCAGATTGTTAACAGCAAGAGCAGCTCAAAAGATTCTCACTGTATACACCTGGACCGTTCTTTTGTTAAGCCCGAGTGATAATTCAGTCTCTGGCCTCTGCTATGCATGCATAGCCTCTCTGGGCAGAAATTGAACATGGCATTCCTATCTCCTTTACTATCAAGCTGCTAGTTTTTCACAGCCCAAATATCCAGTTTGCCCTATCGTCAATACAGTCTGCGTTGTGACTTAAATTGCAGATCCCTGCATAGCCTTTACAAAATGAGGACAAAGAGGCAGAGAAAAAGGAGCAGAAAGAAAAGAATAAGGAAGGAAGAGGAGAAGGATGAATCTGAAGAAGGAAAAGGAAAATGAGATAGAGAAGAAGTGGTCTTATTCTCATTTCAATGACCTGTGATAAATTTCTCCCGTGGCTTAAATTAGGTGGCCAAACATCCTATCCTTTGTCTGATTCTGACCCATTTCTACAAATAGAAGTAGAAAAGTATTAAGTATCCAGTCCAAAGGATGCATTGTTCCTCTAAAATTAGAAAATAACATTTAAGTACCCTATCAGCTTTCTAGTTTTGCCATTGCAAAATATCACAAACCAAGTGACTTCAGCAACAGGAATTTCTTTTCTTGCAATTCTGAATGCTGGACACCCAAGATGAAGGTATTGGCAAGTTGATTTCTTCTGAGGGCCCTCTCTGTGGCTCGGTGATGGCCACCTTACTCCTCTGCTGCCTTCTCAGACTGCATGTTGCCTGTGTTCTTATCTCGGCTGCAAGAAGGACATCAGCCATATTGGATAGGGCCTACCAGTGACTCCACTTTACCTTCATCTTCTCCTTAAAGACCGGTCTCCAAAGACGGCCACATTCTGGGCTGCCGTGACCTGGGACATCAAGATATCAGTGGGGGGTGGAACAAACGTAGCTCATAGTGGACAGTAAAGAAACTGCAATTTAATTGGGGAGGGCTCTTTTTCTCACATCTGCTATTATTGGTAAGTACTGTTAGCCATAGAGAAGTACACAGACTGCATCTTTTTCTTAACACCTTTACAGGTGCTTCGGTGAAGTCAGATCTGCAGCAAATCCATGACCAGAGACGACTCGAAGGAGTAGGAAAGACAGAGAGAGGACAACACCCTGTCTGTCAGCGGGGAGCTCCCCGCGAGGAAGCGGGGACAGACCCTCAGACAAGTAACCAGAGCTGCCTTATCCTGCCAGCCACTCTAAATGTATGAGCAAAACGCTGTGGTAACCCAGAGAAGCGAGCTGCTGCTTCTGACTCCTTGAAAAAATGTGGAACGGAAAGCTTTGCTGAGGGGACAATGGAGTGAATGCCGTTAACCAAAAAGATCAAATCAAGCACCCATTAGTGGAGTCGTGTGAGGCGACGAGCAGGGTACGGAACACGCAATCTCTGTCGTCCCGAGTGGAGCTATTAGTATCTGGTAACCGGGAGCAACGGTTTAGAGATCAGAAGACAGATGCCCAGTCTGTGGAATTCCAAGCACATCGCAGGATATCGGTGAAGCGGAGGCTGCAGGCAGGAAAGGCGAGTGAAGGGGTAGTGCTGAGAAAAGAATTTGGTGGAGTAGCCATAGTTAGGGAAGAAGAGGAGGAAGAGAAGTCAGGGAAAGAGACCCAGGAGTGCAAGTGCAGAAAAAGTGGCAAGAGAGCAATGTACAGCAGCTACAGAAGGAGGCAATATTTAGGTGAGGAGAGCAGTCCATAGAGGCAGGTACATTGTACACTACATGCATCCAGAGTTATGTGCTGTTGAGGTTGAGCATTGTTTAGCGTCGGTCCAATGCTTCAGAAAGGCTCCAGACCATGGAGAGACACCAGCCTTAGTAAGAAGGGGTCCTGATGACCATGCAGGTGTAAGTACACAGGAGCCAGGCCACAGAGAAAGAAGCAGCAAGTGGTCCCTGGGAGCACGGAGGCAGTGGGGCCAAGGCTTGCGTCATAGCTATCAATGCTTGGTCCCTCTTTTTCTCTACTTGCGCAGTTTCAAGTACTATGCTGAACAGAATAATTAAATTATTAAGAATGAGAACCTTCTGAAGTTGTAAAATGCCACTTCATGAAAGAGCTGTGAAGGCACCTTACAAGGACATGCTCCGGCACGCAGAATAAGGTACTCTTCCCTGCATGCCAGCCACATGTATGAACACGCCTGGCAATCCGAGGTAGTGAGCCCCCGAGTGAAATGAGGTAGAGGCCTTGGGAGGCCCATGTCATGGCCCGTGCTGAAGGTGCTCCCAGGGCCCCAGAACATCCCACGGAGTCCCCGGATGCTGCACATCTTTCCCACTGATTCCCTGTGCTGGTTAAAGCTTGGTGTGCTCCTGGAAAGGCAACATGGAGCAGCTAAAGGACTAGACTTGAGCCACAGGGTGTGTGCTTTGGTCTTGGTTCTGTTACTCAACGGCTGTGTGAGAGGGGACATTAGGAGAGCAGCTTCACTTCTCTGGGCTTCTGTTTCCTTAGCTACCGAGACTGCTCTGTGCAAAAACCTTGTCATGACCATCAAACCGCTGGATGTTGGTACAGGGCTACTGAAATCATTAAGTAAATAAATACGGGATCCCTAATGGTCCAGCCAACTTTTATAGTTAGCCCTTCACAGAAAATTAGAAAAAAGTACTTTTAAAGCCATTTTCAAGCATTTTTATACATATCCCATCCACTTCCTATAGAATTTCGATCAGTAGCAAACAGGAGAGGTTTATTTGTTTGTTTGTTTGTTTGTTTGTTTGTTTGTTTGTTTTTATGGCACTGGGACTAAACCCAGGGCCTTCACACTGAGCTACATCTCCAGCTCTATTTTATTTTTTGTTTAAGGTCAGGTTCTCACCCAGTCTCTAAGTGACCCAGGCTGGGATCAAATTTGTGAACATCCTGCCTCAGCCTCTCATAGCAGATCTCTGTTACTTGTATTTTTGGTAATTTTGTTTTGGAGGTTTTCATATCAGTGTATGCTTCTGGTACACAATAAATATATTCACTGCGGGGTATAATTACACGCATTGTATATGGCTCCCATTCACCTTCCCTTCCGCACCCCCGCCATTTTCATACAGAGAAACCAGTGCGGAAGGAAGCCTTTGAGGAAGGCAAGCGCCCTGAGAACCCCGAAGAAGAGGGCTGCTCAGCGGCCTCCAAAGCCCGGCTCCTGTCTCCTGCGGGTCTGGCTGGCTTGGGAGCGCACCAGGCAGCGCTAAGAAAGCCGAAACAGGAGAGGCAGGACAGCGGCCCTCTGGGAGATGTGCGCTCCCAGCGGGCGCCGGGCTGTGGTACCTTGGGTGGAAAGGGGCTCTGCGGTGAGCGTGAGCGGGCGTTAAGGCTCCGAGGTGGGGAACAAACATCCCGTGCCGCGACAGGCCCTGGGGCTCGGACCACAGCACACACCCTCGTGGAGGCCAATCGCACTACAACCCCGCTGCTTCGATGAGGCCCTCGATGACTCGATGACTCGCTAGTGACTCACAGAACTCAGGAAAGCCCTTTACTTACAATTTACAGTTTTATTATTAAACTGTTTTCAGACTTCCAAACTCCAGAACTGCAAGAGAATATTCATTCATTCATTCATTCATTCATTCTGACACTGGGGAACAAACCCCACCTTTCCAATGAACTACACTGCTAGCCCTTTCTTTTATTTTTTTATTTTGAGACAGGGTCTCATTAAATCACTAGAATGGGCTCAAACTTGCAATCCTCCTGCCTCAGTCTCCCAGAGTGCTTGGGCCACATGGTCCACCACATCCTGCTTAAATTTACATTCCTTTAGAACATGGTGTCTGTGGTCATTTGTTACTGCAGCACGAGAGAGTCGATGCCATATATAATGGCCAGGCACGCAGGCACTCTGGCGGCAGATACCTAGGTTTGAGGTCTGACGCCTCCTCGCTTGCCACAGTGCAGCCTTGGCCCAACTACTTGTTCTGCCTGCTCCTCAACAGCCCCATTGTATTACCCAGATTTCTTATAGTAGCTGAGCTTTCACAAGCAAGATGCTCAGGACAGCAGCCAAAACTCATTCATCACAATTACCCTGAGTACAAGGTTTGAAATGCTTGGAGCTACTCAAGAAGGAAGGCTACTCAAATCACATCAACTCTCCTTGGGAATTCTGGTCTTGTCTAATATCTTCTCTGTCCTTTTAAATAATAGCCAATTATTTTACAATTTCAATCTGTCTCTGTCTGTCTGTCTCCCTCCCATCTGAAGTAAACTCATTGGCCAGATCTCCATTCCTGAGTCCTGACAGCAACCTTCCCGTCTTCGTTTCTCAGAGGTGACCTACATGAGCTGGTCCTGTCCCCACAGCACACTCTGCTCTATTAATCTGGGCCGAGCAGGTGCTGCCATGACCAGAAGACTCACGCTCATGGTCTTCAGGTCTCAGCCACCCACTGGGGATGCTCAGCCTTTGGCGGGTCTCCTCCGACCACATCAGACTATCTGAACTCCCGGATGCTCCCGGACTCTTGAGAAGAAGGGAAGTTAAAGGTCCTCTTGTCTAACCATTTCACTTGAAGGTAGAGAATATGAAAACTCCAGAACACAATAGACTTATCCCGAGTCCTTAAACACACCCTGGGCCTGGTTTAACCTTCCTGTATCACCTGGCCCTGGTCTGATCTCAGGAAGAAAGCATCCTGAAGCTTCCTGGGGGTCTCCAGTGAGAAGCATTTAGACTCCTGCTTCCATGCTGCTGGCCTGCGGATGCGGCGGGGCAGGGGCCTGCGTCCTGACAGCCAACCCCAGTGTGACATTTCAATCTCCAGGCTACGAGTGAAGCCCAAAGGCAGGCAGCAGCCTGACAGGAGAAAAACAAAGAGCACGGTGAAGTGATGGTCATACCTGGAGTCTCAACTAGAGAGCAGGGAATTCGAACCAAAAAGAAAGAGAACTGTTTAAAATCTTTGATTCTCGCGTGGGATCCTGACTACGGAGCTCAGTGCAGGGCCAGCAGCAAGTGAACTGCTGGGGCTGGCTCTGAGTCAGGCGTGGGAGGCAGCACCGGGGAGGAGCGAGCTGGCCTCAATGCAGACACACATCCTCAGAGCATGGCCACTCCTGCCCCATCACTGCCAGTCATACTGCGGGGAGACCGAGGCGTACAGAAATCGGCATGGTCAAGCTCTCCTGATAACCCACACTAGCTTTCTACTGACAGCGGGGCAATGTTAACACAGCTAACTAGGGGCACCTTCCCCTCAGCCACCCCAAATGTCAGACCATCCCGCAAACTCGCCAGAGCTTGTGCTCCCGGGGGCATCCTGGTGTGCCACCCTGAAACCCCTCCAAGGACAGCAGTCCCATTTCCTCCTCTGCCTCATAAAGACCCGCTTGTGCTTCAAGAGGCACTGAAAATTCACCTCCACCATCAGTCTTCCCTGACACTCGAGCCGTCAGTGTCCCCTCCGCTGTTTCCACATCTGCTGGATCGTTTGCCTCCCCGCACTGAAGTGATTTTACACAGTTTTTTGAGCTGTCAAAGAGCAAGAAAAGTACTCGTTCTATTCCTCTGTAGCCCCAGTGGCAAGAACAGGGGAGGTTCCTGACCTACGTTTCCCAAATGGGTAAATGGGGACTGGAAGCTACTGTTCACTGATTCCAGTTGTGCCACACGCCTCACACACGTGGTCTCCGTCACTCTGTGACACTGGATCCGTGTCGCTCTGTGTGTGAGGCGGGCTGGGTAGCACCACCCCAGCAGATCTCCAGTCCTCTCCTGGGAGCCCTGGGGTGTAGGGGATGGTACAGGACCATCACCTACTGTGAGAACTCAAGAAATAAATACCATAACCGCATTACTTAAAAAGGAAAACCCAGAAATCGATCACATACTCCTGCAGGCTGTGAAGTTCAAGATCAAGGCACTGGCAGAGTCCATGCTGGTGAGGATCCACGATTTGCCTCACGGACGGCGTCTCCTCACTGTGTCTTCGCGCTGTGGGGATGGCAAGGCTCCGTTTTGTCAGAGCATCGCCCCTTCCTGAGGGCCCACCCTCATTCCTCCTCACCTTCACCACAGAGACCTCACCCCTCACAGTCCCAACAGGTCAGCTTCCGGTCACTCACTTGCACCTGAAACATCCTTGCTTCTCCTCCGGTTGCCTGTCTGCTCCTTTCCTCCTGAAGGTCTTCATTTGTTTCTTGTCAGATTTGTCTCCAATTTTACTTACCTCCCAATAAGTCAAAAGTTCACTTCCATTTATCACTAGAATAAATAATCCAAGCTGAGGCTCACATTAACATAATAAATTGTCTAGGAAGATGCCTGGCAAACACATCGAGTGCAAGCATTTCTGGACATTTCTGTCCTTCAAGGCTGAGGAGAAAGCAAGTCCACCCAAGGGCTATGCTGAAGTGGGAAAGTTCTTATTATACCCAAATGACTGCTCCATGTTCCCGACAGCTCACCAGCTGTACTGGGCTTTCAGGCACGTTTGGGAAATTCACCGGGCCTGGAAAATGCTGCTCCAAAATCTCCATCATCACTTTGAGTAGGAGATTAAGAGATTTCCTGTTGTTAAAACACTTTTGTGGATAGGATCTTGAATGGCACTATTTAAATCAGCAGAAAACTGCTTGGATTTCCACTCCCACAGGCACGGGGTTGGGGAAGGATGAAGATGCGGGCAGCCAAGGTCCTCTCAGAGCTGCCTGACAGCGTGGCTGGCTGAGGACAGCCGGGCACTGCAGGCGGGCAGCGCAGCACCTGACCTCACTGATTTCCCTAACAGGTCACTGCCGCCTGAGCTCACTGTTCTTCCTCTTGCGACACAGGGGCACAGGGCAAAGGGAGGCTATAGTGTTCCAGTAAGTGCTACCTGAATCCATATAAGCATATGATTCTGTCTAAAACTCAGTAACTCAGTGAACTGACATCCTTTTAGCATCTCTGCAGTCAATGCCTCTCAGAGAACAGAGCTGCAATTGAACTAGAAAATTAGAGCTTTTAGCTGGACTCCCCGGTGGTGCCTATGTAAAACAGAATAATAAATGATTGTCATTTTCAGTTCAGAACATGGAATTAATCATGGCCAGAGAGGGAGCCCCAAGTCCTGCACGACAGGCTTTCAAGGGTCACTGGTCAGCACCTCTGGCCAGCACTGAAGTCAGCACGGGCAGAGGCTCATGTCCTTTATTACCTGCAGGATCTGAGTGGCACGGGTGTCATTGCGTGCAAGCTTTATAGTACCACGAAACAGCTAAATTATTTCCCAGTGCAGGTTTTTGTTTTTTGTTTCTTGTTTTTTTTCTCTTCTGCTGAAAAATTCAAAAGCCCAGCCTTAGGCAGTGGAAACACAATCAGGCCAGAAGCATGATGAACACACTTGTCACTCCGTCCCAGCAGGGAGGTGGTGAGAGGCGACTCCCCAGCCCTCCAAGAGGCACAGACGGGCAAGGCAGAGGTTGCACCAGCTTCCAGCAGCTTCTCTTCAGCCAGGAAATTAGGTCACTGTGAAGCCCGCCTAGGTGCTCCACGCAGAGGACGAAGGCCAAAGGCCGCCAGCCGGGGTGCAGAGGCACCCAGGGCTGCCTGCAGGGCTATGGACAGCTCAGCTTGAGGCTTTGGCTCTCTGGTGCAAAAGCATCAAGAGCCTTGATAACCCAAGTGGGACCTCCTTGCCTTCAGCATCAGCCTGGGAATCAGCTGGAAAAATACAGGATTTTGAACTCCCTGAATCGAGCTCACTGAATCAGAATACTGAGAAGAAAAAAGACACCCAGTAATTCCTACTTATACTGAATTGCGGTTGAACAATTATTTAGGACACAGTGTCCTGGTCTTCCAAGGCATTTGCATAGCTTCCTGGTATTTACTAAGATGACACTTTAAAAATGGGAGAAAGCATTTGTTTTTTTTCTCTAATCAGTGTGATGTATTAAACCTAGGCCTCTATTGGCCTGGCATCTCTACTCACTACAAATGATCTGAACACCAGATCTGTGTAAACACAAGACTGTGGTCTACAGGTCAGGGTTGTGGGAAGAAAGTGGCTGCTGCTGTCCTCTCCATCGAGAACGGTCACCAAAAGGAGGGACGTGGCCTGTCACTGAGTATGAGAGAGGAGGCCAGGCAGGAACCAGTCTACAGAGGGAGGCTTCGTGTTGCCCAGAGACGCCTGTGAGTGGCAGGGGAGCTCCTCCAGCCATGAGAGGAAGGAAAACGACACGGCCTGGGGCTTCTGCATCGTCCCTGCTCTCAGACCCTTGTTCTGCCACACTCCAGCCCTGTTCCTCCCCTGTCCGGCCTTCATTTTAGGGTCCACCCTGGCCCAGCCCGCGACCCCACTTCCATGCCTCAGCCCCGCCTCCAGGCTTCATACCTGCTCCAAACCACCACCGTGGGGCACTGTCCTCTACTGATCTGCCTGACCCTGACCAAGGCTCTAAATCCCTTTACAGCTCCCCAAGCCCAGCACAACCCAGCCCTTGTCCTGAGGGTGAGCAATCCCGAGCGGTGGAAGTGGAAGCCCCTGGAAGGGGGATGTGCAGCCAAAGCCTGTCTCCTTAGGGCTCTGGAGGCTCCCCTCTCCCCTCACCCCAGGCTTTATTTTAACAATGCTAATGAGGTCCAGGTGGAACTGAATGAAGAGCTGTGCATGAAGGCGGAGGAACTGGAGGCGACTGCCTAACTGGACCTGCAGAAGAGGGTGGCTGATCAGTGCATCCCTGCCCAGGAGCTGACTTTCACCTGGCTGGTGCACAAAGGGAGCTGTTTCTGGACTCACCAGCCTCTGTGACACTGTACTCTCAGGACTGGCAGGGTGAAGGGCTGGACGGATCATTATAGATGTGAATGTAAGCAGGTGAAACCAATATGTCCTAAGTTTCCAAAGTCTAGATGTCCTGGATAGCCCAGAGTTGCCAAAATTAAGTGGCACTGAGGGTCAGATAGACCCAGATTTGAGTCCCCGACCCACCTTTCAGCACTTTGGTAACACAGGCAAATTACTGAGCCTCACTTTGACCTGGTCTTTCTTCCAGAGCATAAAGAATAATAATAGTGATCTTAAAAGGTCATTTTGAAGAGAAAAATAATAATATAAATTATCTGACATATCACAAAGTCTGATGGTTTACTTTATTCCATGTATTATATCAAAAAAAAAGAATGTTTTCAAAGATATTTCTCATACATCAGAAGCGGTTTTCTAATCTTAAATGGTTTTAAAATTTCTAAATGCTAAAATTTGAACTTGAGGCTTTAACGGTTGGATGGTAGGAATGAAGACTGACAATGACTTCAGATAGTGTAGACATACTAAAAAAGATAACAATGCATCGATATGAAATTGATTTTTAAAAAGGGGATATCAGAAGAATAAGCTGGCTGAGGGGGAAGAGGAGATAGGAGCAGAAACTTTTGTTCACATTGTGCTCGTCAAATGGCAAATGTCAAAGAACCAGTGGAAATCCAGTATTAAAGCCACAAAACAGCGCAAGCACCTCTAATCTCCCTCTCTGCAGGTCTGTTATCTGGCTCATAGTCAGTAATATTAAAGTATCTGCTGATTTTAACTCCTTGTTACTAAGTATCATTCTTGTGTAATGCAAACAAGATTTCTGAAAAGCAAACGTATGTTCATTTACTGGTAATCCTGAGTTCACTCAAATAGAATCTACCTGATTATACTGCCATCTTTGGTAGTCAAATCTTACTCTTAGAACTCTGATGATCTTCCAGGCACAGTATTTATCAATATTTAGACTTGAGCCATAATCAATTCATAGGCTAGACTCTCTACAGTGAAATGTTTGTCTTGTAATAAATAATAAGAGAATCAGATTTAGAAATCAAGCATTGCTTTTCCTGCATTGACAAAATGAATAGTGTTGATGGTTGAAAAGTATAGTTTAAAAAACGTATATATCTGAGAACAACCCTAAGTTCAACCTCATTCCTCACTGCATTCCGTTCAATATAAGAAATGTCACAGCAAGGGAGCGCATCCTTTCGGAGCAATCACCTGAGGGAGGCAGGGTCAGTCTGCAGAGGCACAAGCCCACTTTCTGCTCCGGGGTTCGTTGCTGACCAAATGACAGCAGCTTGTGGAGACCGAAGGGGGACTTGGATGCACCCAGCCTGCACCCCAGAAGGGAAACATTAATGATGCAGCTGGCTGCTCCAAGCCCTGTGCTCACACCAGCCTGGCTCTAGGGATCAGTATCTCCTACACGAAACTCCAGTTCTCTTCTTAATAAACCCTATACCTTATGCACAGAAGTCAACACTTTCCAGAGATGTCTAGTTTTAAAATGTGTGATGGTGCAGCTAGCACAACTCACAGAGGATGGGAGAAAAGATATTGCAGGGGACCTCTGGAAGACTTCTGGCAATCCACCTGGAATACGCCAACCACAAAGATCCATGAAACAGTGACTAAAACAGAGCTCCGAGAGCAACCACTGCCCCTGAGGAACTTGCAAACTGGGAGCAGATGGATTCTTGCTCTTTAAAATTGTATAATCAAAGAGAATTCTTAGCTATTCATCAAGAATGCTGAGTACCTGAAACTATTCAAGTAAAGAGAGCCACCTTTGTACAGAGACAAAACATAATGATGCTAACAATCACCATTTGTTATGCACCTGCCATTTTAGTTCCTAGAAGAAAACATCAAGATTTCCTTGAAACCAAGTCCTAACATTCCTCAGGAGGTTTGGCTTAGAGGGGAAGGTGAGGTCTATTTTGGTTAGATTTCAAGCAAGATCAGTAAGAAAACCTGCAAGAAGATTCTTTTCTCCTCTGAGATCAGTCAGCCCTGAGCAAAGCAGATGCTGCCCTGTCCTCTAAAACACTCCACCAAGAGGGACTGGACTGAGCTCTGTGCCCCGTGCTTGCTCTGATGATTACTGACTGTTCCATTTAGCTCATGGGATTTTGTTCTAAAAACGCATGCTATGGTTGGACTAGGACAGGCTCAAAGATTAATTTGGGTATGCATCCTTCCAGAGGCACAGAGAGCAGCTGTTGATGTAGACTCCAAGGGTTGCTACACACAAAAGACTAATCTCACTGGTCATCCTGCTTTTAAACCACCCTCATTTGCAGTCTGTGGAATGGACTATCTCTCAGTAGTCAGCACCGCTCTCCCTCTGTATTTTCAGTGCACAGATCACCTACAGGAGGCTGTTGGGCACTGATGCACCCCAGATAAATGCTGTATCCTGGAGACCTCTACTCCCATGCCCTGGACCCAGGGACTGGATCCTGCAGCTCTCAGCAGCAGCCCTTCCTACTCTCCCAGTGCCTCAGAGCCAAGTGCTGTTTCTGTATCTAACTGTTCCAGTGTCACCTTGGGCACAAGTCAGCAGGCCCACAGTCCACTTAAGATGTCATATTTTATGCCATTTGCAAGGGTTTGTGCCTCACTTTTAAAATTAAAAGGGACTTTAGAAAGCAGTTCAACCAAAAAGAAAAAAAAAAGCAAAGCCAGGCGTGGTGGCACACTCTTGCAGTCCCAGCATTCGGGAGGCTGAGGCAGGAGGATCGCTGTAAGTTGGAGACCAGCCTGGGCTACATAGTGAGTTCCAGGTTCCAAGTGAGTCTCAATTACATAGTGAGACCCTGTCTCAAAAAAAACAAACAAAACAAAAAAAAATCAGTTCAACCTCTCATTGTATTCATTTGCTTGGTTCACTTTTGATGAAGCCAGAGATAGGAAGTGACTTGCTGTAATTGTCAGGTGATCAAAAACCCGGAATCCTACTTAGTCTAGGACTCTTTCCACTGTTTGGCTATTGAGAAACCAAACAAATTATCATTATCTCGCATGATCAATTATGCTAGATGACCAAAATATTAACTGGAAGCTGTTATTTTTCTAATACAAGGGCACTAATTTGAGAATAAGCGATTTGCAGAAATCCCCTTGCAAATACTTGCTACTAGTACTCTCTCTGTGAAGTAATGGCCTCTCCTCATCCACCTTCTAAATGTTATGGGAATGGCAGACTCTCCCCCACTTCCCCGAAACCCTAGTAGGCAGGCTGTGTGCTGGAGTGGCTCACAGTTTCTCCTCTGGAAGAAGAAAGTGATGATGCTGAGTTGACAACAGAAGGCACAGCGCCTGTGGGTTCTTCAGAGTTAAAACTGTGTCACAGGCAAGGCCGTGACTGCACAAAGCAAGGGGCTTGTTGAGCTGTAACCAATTAACCAGAGCAATGACTGACGGAACGAGGCTTTTCCGAATCCTTCCTCCTGCCCTCTCTCTCTCCCTCTCTCTCTCTTTCCCAAATTACTCAGAGCATTCCCTTCATGTTTAATGAGGAGAAAGGTGTTGTTGGGGAAGTTGGAGGCTACAGTAATTGCTTTTCTCAGACAGCTGCCCTCCAACAAGGAAAAGGAGCTAGGATGGGTGAGTGGGAGGGAGTCCACTAGTAAAGTGGAGAAGCCCATGTGCCTCTCCAGAGCTAGGAGGACAACAGGGGAGGAGCCCTAGACTTGGATACAAACTGAGCTCCAAAGTTGAAGCTGTCTGAGTGGTGGGTATCTTCTGATCAGTTCAGAGATGTGTCATTATTCTTGCTGAAAGACAAATCAGATTTCATTCACAAATTTGCCGGATGTCAAGTGTTATTAGTGGATTATGAGAACAAGTCCTTCACTTAACCTACACTGCTTTACCACCAATTACTTCTAGGCACTATGCTGAGAGGATCACATAAGTAGGTGATTGGAGCAAGACGCCTGTCCTCAAGGAGCTGGTAATCTTGGCTGGAAACAATTTAATAAAGAAGCTGCTGATAGGAAATACACTCTGTAGAATGGAGAATTGAAACGTGAGTAGTGAGAGAGAGGTGTCAAGAGCAAGCACTGCAGAGAAACGGAGATCTGAAGTGGGCCTTGGAAATGAACGTGCAGCCTACGGGAGGAAGGGTGCGTGTGCCGTGTGCGGGTGACAGGATTCTGGACAAGCGGATCGGCGCGCTCAAGAGGGCACAGCTACACGCAGTGGCCGCATCCTACGGGCGAGGTGACACAAGGCTGGATGTTACGATGAAGACATCCTGCACGAGGTTAACACCTACACTCATTTAAAAAGAGGAGTTTACCTTCCACCGTGGGAGGGCCTCTCCCGTCAGCTGAAAGATTTCAGAGTAAAAATCGAGATCTCCCGCGGGAGGAATTCAGCCTCAAGACTGTGTCATAGAAACCCTGCTGTAGTTCCCAGTTCAATGGACTGCCTTAGAGATTCCAGTCTGGCCAGCTCCCGTGTCGGAGCCGGCACCTTAAAGTAAGTCAGTCCATGTACACCCTCTTGGTCGGCCTTTCTGAAGAGCACTGACTGGTGAGCACTGGGTATGTGACGCCCAGCCAAGGAAAGTGGACCCTGGCAGCAGGTGTGCAGAGGCGGCAGATGGTGCCCATCACAAAAGCCTTCTGCAGCACAGTCAATAGTGACGCCCTCCTCCCGTGAGTGGACAGGAACTCTGAAGGATTTCAGGCAGGACTGCCTTGCCAAAGCCTCTTTGGAGCCCTCCGGAGAGAGGATGCATGAGGGGCAGCGCTGCTGGCATCTCTGCCAGGTCTGCTCCTCCACTCCCGCTCTGTGTTTGCTGCTCCAGTGTCCTCGGCCTCTTCGCATCGTCTATAGCCGAGGCCAGGTGGACATCTGAGCAGGCTGGACTGCTGGCGGCCACAGCTTCAGGTCACGTACCCCGCAGGAGACCTTGACACGAGAATCAAGAGCACAGATGCTCTGCCTGTCATCAGCCTCCCCTCGCCCGAGCGCTGCAGTGGTCGCCCCCGGAGTGACGCCCGGGAAAGGCAACACCGCCTGCGTTTGGCTGCCTTTTATTCATGCATGAGCCGGGCTGGGCAGCAGCGAGCCTCTGTCTCCAGATCTATGGGGCTGTTGATCTTGAGAAGGCAACGTATGGATTCAAACCATCCTGAGCTGTGTGAGACCTTTACACATTTGTAAGTAAACTGACTCATATTAGTCGCACTTCCTTGCAGGTCCCATCCATTGCCTTCCCCAAAGGCCCAGGCAGCCCCAGCCGTCAGGGGGCAAATTCATCACCCAGCAGTTGGTGTACTACCTTCCTCTGGAAGGCTCCCCTCTGCACTGCAGAGGATCGCTAAACTGCCAGAATAATGTGGCCACCTTGCTCCTCACACACGCTCCAAAGACAACCCCTGAACAGGACACACAGGATCCAGGCTTTGCTCCTTGGTGAGGCTTCACCAAGGCTCGCCTGCACTCTGAACTCAGGGTGCCAGGCTGAGTGGTCCTCACCGGAGAAAGCACAGATCTGAAGGTGGTGGCGTCTCCATGGCACTGTGCTGGGAAGTCCTGACAGCCCACCGGATGGCCTGGGAGACACCGGGGGTGTCCAGTGGCCATGGAGGTGTGACCCCGGGGCTGCAGGTGCTGTCCACCCCTTCCTCTCCGGCTCTCTAACTTCTCTGCTTCCTTGGGGCCTTGAAGTGAACGACTTTCTCCTGCCAGGCCCTTCCACCACGATGTTTCTGCCTCAGAGCCAGCTGGCCACGGACTGCAGCCTCTAAACCACGACCCAAAACAAACCTCTCCTCTTCGAGATGCTTCTGTAGAGCATTTTGTCCCACCAAAAACAGGTGGTGATGCAGGGAACCATGGTTATTTCACCATCGTTTCTTTAATGCCACTTTGTAGCTGAGTGATAAGTCTGTGGCAGAACACTAACTTTCGACTTTATAAGCTCCAAGAATTACGCATCTACCATCGACCTAACCACTTCTCATGTCTGAAACAATAGCATTTCCTCCCTATGCCAACGTAACATCTAAAGTCCCTTTCAAGTACAGACACAAATCTACTTATATGTGTGTGAATATGTATATATATATATTTTTTTTTAATTCTGACCCCCTGACCACTGATGTTAGTCAATTTTTAGTCAACATTTGTGAACTAATTTTACTCAGAAGGACTATTTCTAGCAGCACCATGGATGCTGGACCCCTGTTGAACAAAACATCACCCCATCTTCAAACGATCCCTGGCAATCCTTAGCACTGGGATGATAGATGACAGAGCCACATGGCCTGATGGAAATGTCCTAAAGTGTTGTTTCCAGACTCCTCCCGCCTCTGCAGATAAAATCAAATCTAAAAGCCACCACCCCCCCGTGTGGTCCTCTCTCGGACTCGCCCGCTGCTCTCTAGCTCTTTAGTTGTGTACCAACAAACTCTTCACTTTCTATATTTCTTGGCCTCTGGTAAACTCCTCCTTACCACCCTGGCAACAGCCTATCACACACCATGCTTTGAGCAGCTACTGACATTAGAGACTTCTTCTCTTACGAGAGGTTGGGCCAAGAAAAATGTATTTGGGTGATCAAAATATGAAGACTCCTGCTTAAAATCAGATTCTGTAATTAGGGAATACTTCATGACTGTTGGCTTGGATTTTTCTTCTTTTCTGTCTCTCTGGGGAAAAGTTTAGTAGTTTTCTAAGTATTAATCTAGGAAAATCTGGATCATTTTTTCAGACAAATCCAAGCAGGTAGGAATGATTCAGACAGGTTACCTGAAGAAGCTGGTTTGACCTTCAGAGCCTAGGATAAAGGCCACAGAGTGACCATGTCCCCAAGGATTCTATTTTTGCCAACAGAAGCTTAGAGCCTAACTCCATCAGCTTCTGAAATCACTGGAAAGATAGTAGAGGTTCAGGCACAGGACGATCTTAGCTTTGTCGGAGTTCCAGTCTGTGCTTGGAAATGTGGACCTTTGCTACTGTCCAGCAAACAGGTGCACCGTGGCTCCAGTCTGTCGATGAGGGACATGATGGAGATGGAATGCCAAGACCGACGTGGTAGCAAGACTCTGAACCCACTGGAGAACCAGCAGCCAGCATTTCAGGGAGAAGAGAATTGTGAGGTAGCCCCAAGATCTGAGAAATTTGCCTCCTGGCATGCAAAGCCCAAGATTTACAGCCCACATTTCGGTCTAAGCCTTTCTTGTAGGGAGCAGCTAGCTGGCCGTTTTGTGCTGTTGTTTGGTTACAATGACCTCTCTGTACCTTTTCTGAGTGTGAAGTAGGAGTGGCAAAGGAGAGAGCTGGGGGTGGTTGACAAGCTTTCTGCCAGATGACTTCTCTTTGTCTAGGAATCAGCACTCCCTCCTCTGTTCTAACCCACGCTTCTCCACTATTGAGCCTTTTGCAGACACAGCCCCTGCTCTTACTGTGGGCCCCAAGAACACAGAAACATAACTGATATCTGCACTGCTGCACCTGCGAAGAGGAACTGCTGTCCTTCCCCAGTCACCCGCCCCTGCACTCAACAAACTGTTTCTATCGCTCTTTGTCGTGAGTGCCCACGGTCAGGCGTTGTCATGGGAATCTTCATGGATGACGTGAATCTACATATTCATGCAACTATCTTAAGACCACAAAAAAGATGGGTCACTAGGAATGCAAATGTTAAGCATAATTAATGTAAGATGTCTTATGAAGTATATGTGAAATATGTATTTAAGGGCTTTTTGTAATTGTAACAGATGGAAATTGAAACTAATGGTTATAAAGGTCCACACTGTGACACTGTCAAAGATTTAATTCTCCTTAAAGTTGCCTATTATCCCAGCAAAGAGGAGGCCAAATGAGTTAATTCAGTAAGAGGATAATTTCCGAGGGAAGAAGCTGTCATTCCATCTTCCAGCGGTTGCTGTCTCCAGGAGTGAGCGGGAGGTGGTGAGTCTCAGACAAGTTCTTCACCATGTCAAGAACCCTTCATCCTCATCACCCCTGCACTCACCTGAGCTCGGTCTTCACTCCTGGAGGGAGCTCCGCCATGGATTCTTTCAGGGGCAAAGCATTAAAAGAAATCAAATTCCAAGAAGCCAAACCTAAAGGACAAGCAACGACCACCCAGAGGAGGTGGTCACCAAGAGTAACGTCTCTGCAGCTGCTTCTGAAAACTTGAAGATGCTAGCTGCACCTTAACTGGGAGCACTAGGAGTTGCTTCACCCCAGACCAAGATGGGACAGCAGCTTCCCAGTGGCCCAAGAGGGCCAAGGTGGACAGAGGCTCCAGTCAGTACAGCAGCTGGGCCTCTCTGTCCTTTTGATAGGTTTGATAGTTGTTACTGATCTGAAAGGATGACAAAAATACAGACTGTAGGAGAAGGCAGCAATGCTCCACCGGATATCTCCTGAGTGTCTGTGGAGCATCTCATCGGACCTAAAGAAGATACTGACGTAGGACATCACCGCTCGCCCTGGAGGAGCCCCCGCCTATAAAGGAGGACAAACACACACATGGCCAACCACATGGATGGTGAAGTCCAGCAGCACCACTGGGGGTAACTAAAGGTGGTGGTATAAGGTAAGTATGAAATGATAGCTTAAAGATACTCGATATACTGGTATGTGTTGATGAGTTAGGCTGATTTGTTGAAGCAGGGAACCTCTGGCTTTTTAAAACCCAGAAATATACCTTTGTATTAATATACAGTTGCTCTGGTTGCATCTGTAAGGGTTAAATAGAGAGATGGAGGTTTGAGAGAGAAGAGCTGGCAAAAGGTGATGGTTCATAAATCTAGTAGATCAGGAAAAGATAGTGATGGTGAAGTAGGGGCAACAGAGAGGAGAAGATGTGGGCTGCAGAATCCTTAAGAAGAAAGGTGAGTTTTGAAGAATTTGGCAAATTGCTACAGGTGGTTTATGAAGAAAAGGCTTCGACATTCTCTAACCTGAGCAGGCATGGCCAGGGTACTGAAGGAAAGGTATCCACCGCACAGCTGAGTCTCAGGGACAGAACTCTGGGAGACGCCCTGCTCTGAAGATGCAGACGTGGGAGCTATCTGTGTAAGGGTATTTTCCAAAATGTTGGAGGATCAAACAACACTGTGTACACTGCCACGGCACTGTCCGGTTATGATGACCAAGCTCCAAGGACTGAAGTCCCTACTGTTCTCTTTCTCTGTACTGTGAAGGCTGAAAGGAGCTGGGTACAGTGGTGCATATTCCTGTAATATCAGAATTCTGAGAGCCTGAGGCAGGAGGACTGCAAGGTCCAGCCTAACCTGGGAAATTTAATGACTTAGTAAGATCCTGTCTCGATATATAAAAAAATGCCCAGGGGTATAGTTCAGTGCTAAGGCTTTAGATTCACTCCCCGGTCCTGGAAAAAATAAAAATATAAAAGAAGAGATGACTGAAAGAATCGAGTTTCCTTTAGGTAGGCTGAATAGTGCTTGTATACTTTCCAGGAAGAAGTCCAGGTCCAACTTAACAGAACCTGTAAATACGCTGGGGCATGTGAAAAAGGGAGGCTAAGATGGAGTTATTGTTGGGAACCACTGGCCTCAAATTAAGAAGTTATCTCAGGTTGTTTGACTGAGCCTAATATAAAAACAGGGGTCCTAATAGGGTCCTTATGAGTGGAACAGAGAAACAGAAAAGAGCTGAACCAGAGAGATGGCAGTGTGAGAAAGGCTTGGCTGGGCCTTGGGGACTCTGGAGATGGAATAAGGAATTCCACAAGTCAAGGAATGCGAGTGGCCTATAGAAGTTGAAAACTACAAAGACATGAAGCCTCCCCTAGAGCATCCAGCAGAACTTCAGACCTTCAGACCTGCCAATGTCTCGATTTTAGCCCAATGAGATTAACATACAACATCCGACCTCCAGCACTGCTTGTTTCTTTCTCTCCCTGTTGCTTTTTAAGCCTTGCTTTCTTTCTACCTCTCTCTCTCTCTCTACCTCTCTCTCTCTCTCTCTCTCTCTCCATCCTTAGTTGTCTCCCTGAACAAATCCCAGGAGGCAGCTGTGAAGATGCTGTCTGGGGCCCTTTTGAGAACAGCAGACCCTTGAGGAGCCATTGCTCACCTCTCAGGGTGCAACAACAGCAGAGCATCCTGTGCAGAGAATGTGCAAACTGGCCACATACTCAGATGTGATGCTCTGAGAAGGGAGTGGGGAAAGCAGGATGGACCCCAGGGGTGCGATGCCCTCACAAAGACATCAGTACCTGAAGAGCTCAGAAGCGGGGCAGGCCCACCAAGTTGCCCCAAACTGGAACAAGACTGTGCAAATCCAGGTTTGTGAGATATTTCAGTGATGTGTTAGACAAAATGGATGATCGACTTAATCCCAGAACTGGGGGAATGAGCTGGGCCAGCAGGTTCACACATTTCTGGGTGCCTGAGAAAATTCTCCCAATTCCAGTGAGCTGACTCCAGGAAAGCTGCTAACTTAGCACAGAGTCTCTGCTGGGTTTTGCTGCAGAACAATCACAGCACTGCTGGAAGACCAGCAGAGCCTGGCACTCATCCAGCGCCAGGCCTGGAGCCACGATGACGTGGGGCTCCCTGACTTTCTTTGCTTCCTAGCCACTGTCTTTCCAGATAAACTGCCTCTCAATTATATATGGCATAAACTTTCAGGTTCTATTTAATAGTAAGACTCACAATGGTCTTAACTGCTCATGAAAGACCTGTAAGATTTTAGAAGGAAACCTGATGGGATGAGAAGTGTATAAAGCTACCCTAGCAGGACACAGAGCCCCCACTGGGTGAAAGTAGGCAACCCCCGACTTTTGCTTTAGCTTTCTTACCTTTTCACTTCTTTGGTTATCGCTTCGGGGTGACAAAGCAGAGAATACCACTTGGTGAGCTGTTATTGGTGTGAAACTGTCTTACTGCCTTGTGAAAAGAAGTTGCAGGAAGCATTTTTAGATATTGATATCTGTTTGTCAGAGAAACTACAGTCATTCATAGAGGGTTTCGACAGGTCAATTTTGCAAAGAAAAGCAGTCACCTAGACTCTGGGTTTCCTTGTTTCCAAATGTCTGGCTTTGTCTAGGATTCACAAAGTGAGCCGGGAATCTTTGACCATCTTTCCCCCACCTCCCAACTCCCAGAGTTCTGCCTCAAATTTAGAAAAAAGTATTTCCTTTCACTTTAGATCAGTATAATCACTCATTATCCAATTTATTCCATTTGTAAATGGGAGCTGAGCTGATTTTATTATTCTGCATTATTAAGCATCGTCTGTTTCCAGATGGCCCGCAGAGTCCTTCTAAGTGAGAATGCGTGTCACTGGGCCTCTGCTAACCTATCACAGGGGGCTCATGTTCTGCAGGCTTCACTTTCAATAACTGGCCTGTGCTTCTCCAAATGGATTTACACTTTTATGTCTACTGATGACTTCTCTAGAGACTCATACCATGAACGCCTGGCTCGCGGTTATTACATGTACAAGTTATAAAGCTATGTAGTAAGACTCATAAAAACATGCAAATAGTCCTTTTCCAGGGAGGAAAGAAACATGATCAGCCCTGAAATCAGGAGCTTTGCAAAGCTGATTGCTCTGCTGAGAAATGACAAGGAGGAGAAAACTTCCTCTGGGTGTTCATTCCTCAATAAATAAACAAACCAATGAGCCAGCCCAACATCTCCAGAATTTTGGGTGGCAGGGGAAGCCACCTGTGACCGTCAAGAGAACAGGATCCCTTCCCTGTTCTGCCCCAGCCAGGAAAGTACTCTTTCCGCTCCTCCCATGCAGCACCTGGAGCCGCATCGTTCATAGCCTCCACCTCTGGGAACCCAAGCATTAGACCCACCTCTCCATAGACCACTTACAATTCTCCTTTCACTCTACATAGGACCCTCCCCACTAGAACCCTGTTACATGTTGTGCTCAGTTCTTGATTTACTGGACTTCTGTGCCTTTTCTTCTCTGGGGGGTTGTCTTAGTTACTTTTCTCATGGCTAAGACAAAATACTCAATGCCCAAACTTAAAGGAGGAAGGGTTTCCCTTCTCACAGTTTGTGGAGGTGTCAGTCCATAGCTGGCTGGCTCCAAGGCAAGGTGGTGTGGCAGAGGGGCACCGCAGAGGAGAAACAGGCCATGGTGAGCAGAAGGCAACAAGTATCAAGCAGCAAGTGACGATCAGCGGCTAGAGCAGTGCTCTTTCTGTCCCTTATATTCTATCCAGGATATGCGACTTTAGGCCCAGTAGCACTCACACCCAGGGTGGGCCTTCCCATTACCCACACACAGAACCGTGCCAAACCAATCAGTGGACTAATTTAGGAATCACACACACTTGGTCCCGGAATCTCACCCTCACTCACAGCATCACCCATTCTAGATCCAGCCACTTCTGAAAGCCTCCCCTGTGAACACATGAGCCTTTGGGGCACATCTACACACAAGCCATAACAGGGGCTCGGCACTTCATATCTTTAAAATACTTCAAGCCTCTGAAAAACACATACTTCTTCCTCTTCTCCATGCAACCCAGTCCCCTGCGTACGCCACAGCCTGCCCTCAGTTTCTGTCCTCAGTGCACACTCAGTAAAAGCTGAACACTTGAACTGCTCAAAGCCATCCACCAGTTAATTTCTGCATCCATTCATGTTCACATTCACACTGTTCTTTGTCCTGAGCCACAGTGAGGCTTTTGCCCAAGTCTGATTACCAAACCTCCAGCTTACCTCCCTCTCAATGCCTTGCCTGCTTCCCAAACTCATCCAGTCCTACCTCGTCCAGCTCCTTCCCTCCACTGTAGCTAAACGCACATCTCTCCATGGCAGCTATCTGCTCCACGTACCAGAAAGTGTTTCACTCTCCACATGTGAGGCTCCTCCTGCTGTGGATTATTCCACTCAGGCTTCTTCCGCTGTATCCCCCACTCTCCTTCTTTGAATAGTTAACACCCACGCAATGGTCTATTCATCAGTTCTCAGGTATTCAATGTTTCTTCTTCGTAGAGTTCTTCCCTGATCTTCCAAAGAGCTTTAAAATCCTTTGGTTCCACATTCACATAGCATCTGACACTTCTCCTTTGTAGTATTTTGCACAGTCATAATACATATAATTACTAATTTATGCCAACCTTTGGAAGCTGGTAAGAGACCCTCCACTTCTCCCATAACAACAATGACCGTACTTCAGTTTAAACTGCAGTGTGGAAGTTAGCATAGATTCTTGAAGACAATATATGCACATTTTAAATACACGAATAAATACAATAGTTGACATTTTTAGTTGCCCCTTCATCCTTGGCCTTTTTCCCGCCTGGACATCGTGATTCTATGGCAAAATGCTGACCAACACGTATCTCAAAAAATGTCACACCTACACGGCAGTCCTGCTGTTGGCTCAGTGTGTCCAGATCGCTCCGTGCCTGCTCCTTCTAACCTCCCCAGCCACACAACTGAATTGCAGCAATGAAGCCAGAAGCCATGAGATGGAGAGCAGGGCAGGGGTGGTAACACGCGTGACACTACCCAGAGATCTATCGCTCCTGGAGGCTCCTCCCCTGGGGGTCTATGCTGCCAATTCCCCAGCGCCCTCCCTTCCCTCTGACATCTCCAGTTCCCTCAGGTTCACTGACCTAGGTCTTTCCTGCACATTCTAAAAAACTTCTAATGAAGTTTATTTTACCCACTCCCCTAAAGCCCTCTCCCCTCCCTATGTACACAAGCTTTGATTCCATTTTCCTTCTGTTTTCACACTTTCTTTTTCCTTGCTTCCTTTCTCCTTCCCTCCTCGTTCCCCTTCCCATTTGACCATTTTCTTCCCAGTTCTAAATGTCCATTACATATCTCAGTCCCTATTTTCACATTCAGTTTGCCACACCAGGAAACACTGTGATATTTCAACATGTGTGCCTCATTTATTTCACCTAAGAGTACAGTTTCAAGGTCCATCCACTTAGCTATGTCTGAAGCTTATCCTTCTTTATGGCAGAGTAATGCTCCATTGTGTAAAAAACCCAACATCTTCTTTACTCGCTCCTCAGTTTATGGGCATTTTGACTGTTTCCAAGATTTAGATATTACAAATCATGCTGCTATAAACATGGGTGTGCATATACTGCTGTGATATGATGCTTTTATTTCTTTCAGGAAGATACCAAGAAGAGGTAAAATGGAATCTCTAATTTTAATTTTTTGAGAGATCGCCACACTGATTTACAAAGTGGTTGCACCAGTCTACACTCCCATCAGCAGCGGAGAAGTGTTCCTTCTTCCCCACAGCCCATCCAGCATTTGTTACTGGTTGATTTCTTGATAGCAGCCTTTCTTTCTGTTGTTTTTCTCAACTCATCTGTGAGGTGGCAGGTTTCTTCTTGAATGTGATCTTCAATGCTTCTCCTCCCCATCCTGAAATTCTACTAGTCGTTATGGAGAAGGGCCAGCACTCTTTCCATATGTTTCCATTGTTACAAATGAGTCTTTTTGGCTATGGGAAATCTTCTTCTTTCAGGAAACTGGTTCCCAAGATCAGAGTTTCCTATCCATACAACACGACAGTGGGCTTCATTCCCCAGTACAGGGTGAACACAGGGCCATAGATTTTTGAGACAGTTAGCAGAGGTTTCAGTCCATAATCCACCAACTGAAAGGCAGGGAATGACAAAAGGCATGGCATAGCAGAAATGACATGGCACACACAAAGCAGCAAAGGTAATAGGAGGAGTCCCATGTGTTCTTGGTCTGTTCTTGGTCCTATTCTTGGAGCTCTCTTTTCACTCTGAGCTTCAGATACCTCCTGCATACTGGATCAGTATACCTAGCTCATGTAAACTAAACTTCACGCATCATGTACTGCTCTCAAACAAAACACAACAAAACAGAAACACGCCTTCTCCCCCATATTCCCCATCTCAGCCAATGATGTCTTCTCCTCACAGTTTGTAAAGTTGTCAGTGCATAGTCAGCTGGCTCCAAGGCAAGGTGGTGTGGCAGAGAGGCACCGCAGAGGAGAAAAAGTCCATGGTGGGCAGAAGGCAACAAACAGCAAGCAGCAAGTGACGATCGGCAACTATAGTAACACTCTTTCTGCTCCTTTTATTCCACCCAGGATACCCAATGTGAGCCAGCCAACCAAGAGTAGTTCTTGACCACATCCCTACAAGCCCACTGTCAGTTAATCACCAAGTCCTAAGGCTGGAACCTCTGTCTGTCTCTTGGTCTGACACTGGATTCAGTTCAGCGTCACCATCTTTCAGCTTCCCACCAAGTCATCTGCTGCTTTAACCATAAACTGATTTTCATTTGCAGCAGAGCCATATTTCTAAAATACAAATGGGATCAGGTCACTTCCCTGCCTCACTGGTCAGTGACTCTCCATACAAACCCTGCGGTACACCACTGACTGCTCTGCTCACGTGCACCCCTCACTCTGTGGCCATTGGTCCAGAGACCCCCTTTCCCAATGTGACATCTTCCCTTTCTGAGTTCTGGCACCCTTTCCCACCTCTGTCTGTGAACTACCTCTTGATCTTCAGGTCTCACACAGATGTTACCTTCCCCACACAGATTTCCTCACTGCCTGGATTCAGGCAGTTATTCCCTCTTCATGCTCTTAGATCAAGCATCCACCCAATCATACCCTCATGCCTAATTTGAGGGTACACCTCTCTTGCATCTCCGGGGATGATCCACTTCCATTATCTGCATTTTGCCCTGCTAATTATAAAGAGTCCGCGTTGCTCTGAGCTTTCTCCAAAGACTCTATCCATTTGTCTAAACATCTACAGTGCTAAGCTCATCAAGAACAGGTCAAACAAAACTGACCATAGATAAATGAGCAAACTCAAATGGCATCTGCACTTTTAAAGTTATCTGGATAGGGGACAGGGATTTAGCTCAGTGGTGCTGCCGTTTGCCTCACCAAGCACAGGGTCCCAAGTTCAATTCCTAGTGCCCCCAAAAAATGTTATCTGGATTTAGAAGACACAAGTGCAAGCTTTATTTTACATGGACAGAGAGGGAGATGATACATCGTGGATGAGACTTTGAAACAGAAACAGGTGTCAAGCTTGGTGCTCAACGCTGGCTATGTGACCCTCAGTTCTATTCACATGTGGGCAGAGACCATGTCTATCAGTGAAACCCTGGTGAAATAGCTGTTGAAAGAATAGCTTGTAATTGTAAAAGCTACATAACTCTGGTGAAAGCCAAACTGTAAAAATCATTGTAAAGACTGAGTTCCCACTATCTTTTTTTTTTAAATACTCCTCTATTCATTAAGTATAACTTCTAGAACAAGTTCCAGATGAAGGATGAATAGACAAAATATTACTCACTTAGTCATGTCTCACAAGCATAATGAGTGTCTGGGATAAACACTGCAAGGGCTGCAGAGCTCTATGAAGAGAAGCTCTCTTCTGCAGATGACCACTAGCCTGGGGCTAGGGCTCCTTCCAGCAGGACCTTCACAGGTCTCTTAACCTCCCTCAAACTTGATATCCTTTCCCATTAATTTGGGGTAGTCACACGGTACTAACCTGTGAAGCTGAGTGAAAGATGGAGATGTGAAATTATAGATAGGCTTCATCCATTCACACTACTATAACAAAATACTATGGACTCGTAAACAACAGACATTTATTGCTCACAGTTTTAGAGGATGCAAAGTCCAACATCAAAGTACCAACAGGTTTGGTGTTTAGTGGGGATCTATCTTCTGATTCAGAGAAGGGTACATTCTCAGGGTGTCTTCACTTGGCACAGGGGGTGATAATCTGGCCTTCTCCGCCCACGTTTATGTTCCACTTTTGCTTAATAAATTTCTACCGATCTTTCAGGAAAAACTTCACAACACTTCTGAAATACTGTCTTCAATTCCTCCTAAGACAATTTATTCATTTTGACCAGTCTCCGGTAAAGCATGTAAAATCTAATATTTTTTTTCATACCACCATCTACATGATGTGTATCTCAGTGCCTCACACATGCCCTAGGATAAGTCCGCTTGCCACGGGAACACCACCTCCAGCTTTGTCCTGAGCACTGTCTTCACTAAGCTCTATTGTTTTTCTCCCTGAAACTGTGGTCACTAAGAGTCATACACTGCTCTGTGGACCACACAACACCCAGTATGGTGACAGTACGATCTCCACCAGTGGCACTATGATCCCAGCCGGACTTCCCTACAAGCACATACATCCATGTACGTATTGAGAAAAAGCTCCCATTAGCAGAATGCCAACACACATTACTTAGACTAAAATGGAAATTCTGGATCCAATGATTAAACAAAGGCCAAGGATTCTAAATTGTGTCCTAGTTCTCAAAGTCTGGTCCTTGGACCAGCAATATCCTTGTCATTCAGTAGCTTCTCAAAATGCAGAAACTCAGACACCAGCACAGACTGAATTTTAATAAAATGTTCATGTGAATTGTTTGCCTATTAATACCCAACAAGTTACTTCTCTAACTTAAACAAAATCAGGCAAGTTTCTTTGTACAAGTTCTTCAGTGCCTTAATATGCTAGTACAGATTATAGACTTCATCCAAGAGACTCACGAAATACGCAAGACTGGTGTCTTGCACTGCACCCACTGAGAGTCCTGGGGCTGGGGCTTCAATGTGCACAGCTGCTCTGGAGTCAGCAGTAGCTTGGGATGGAAGACACAGTTCTTCTTCTCTTTCGGTCTCTTGGTTACATTCTAATAGTGCTCTGCTGCCAGACACCGGAAGTTCAGTCAGGGAAGAAACCTTGTCTCAACTGACATTCTCTCTTCCCTACTCACACCCACACCTGGTGAGAGCCTGAGGTGTGTTAATAAATGAGAGAAAGAGTGTTGTGGTGTAACCTCTGCTCCCCTCTCACCCCTTCAGTCTTACTCACTTGCCTGAAGTCTCTGCTTTAGGCCATTGTGAGTAGTTAAAGAAAACAGAGTGGTTCTTTCTCTCTCCTGACTACTCGAAATGGGCCCCAGGACTTTCCCCAGATTGTACTCAAGGTCAAGCATAGCCACAGACAAATTTGGTGAAAAACAGGAAAGTTTATGCCCCTTTTTGTCACTCTCAATTTGGATGGGACTTTTGATTCTGGCTTTCAGGTCCTTTTCTGGAACATCTAGCATTTAACACTCTCTCTCTCTCTCTCTCTCAACTCCTTCTCATCCTTCCCTCCTCCCTCAATAAGCTTTTTAAGTTGCCCGTCCAGCAGAGTTTATACATTCAGCATTGTTGCACAAGAGAACCAAGCAGATAGAAGAAAATTAAATGGAGAAAGTTTGGATGAGAGGATTGGGCATGGCCTATGACACAAATGATCTGCTCCTGTGCAGAACTCCGAAATTCACTCCAGTCCGAGATTTATCCAGTGTCTGACAAATGCTGGCCTGGCTAGGGACCCACAGGGAACCAGTGTCCTCCAGGTGATACGTCAGGAGGTCTCCACTAGAGCCCCGTGCACCGAGTGTGGCCTGTACTGGGCAGTTGTTCCACCCATGGGTAGAAAATGCACATAAAGAATGTGCACAGAGCCAGAGAATGATCAAATGCAGAGGCCTGAGGATCTCAGGTCCTGCTCTTATGGCATTGAAGGTGCAGGAAAATGGTTAACCTGGTCGGCTTCACTCTCTACCATCTGAGCCTTGCCTTCTCCACTTTGTAAGTTACAGGGAACCCACTCCTAACACCTTTTACAGTTTTTAGACCATTTGCTGAGCATCTGCAACAGGTTAGACTTTCTTAGCTACATATTCATTGATTAAGAAAACTAAAATATAAATTAGGTGTCTAACTGGCTAATTTCTGATGCCAGGGACATAGCCTGGAGAGCCATCAACTCCCAGCCAAGAAGGACTGGTAGCTATCTCACTTTGTAACTTATGCGTATTACAGGAATTGGCTATGTATGGCTTACAGACCAAATCCGAACTTACACCTATTTTTATAAATCAAGATTTAATGGAATACAGTAACTCCCATTCATTCACATTGTCATCATCACCCTGCGAAGGCAGAGCTGAGTATTTGCAACAAAGACCATATAAGCCACACAGCATAGGATATTTACTCTCCATATCTTTACATAAGAAGTTTGCTGATCTTCAGTCTAGGCAGTGCTCATCAGAGTTGGTCTGATCAAACTTTTAAAATGTACACAATTCAAATAAGTTCTCTCCAGCTTACTCCATAAAAAAGGTTTAAAATAGGACCAAACGCAGGAGTTGTTGGGCAAATGAATATGGAACAGGCCAAAAAAGATCCGCTAGTACACTTACTCAGCCTGCTGCCTGGGCGTGGGGTGCTCAGGAGCTCCAGCTCTCCTCCCAGTCAAAGAACCAACAAATGCAAAAGATTAACATTTACTGAAAGATAAGGAAGAAAAGAAGTAGGTGTGAAAAAGAAATAAAAAGGAACAGAGAAAATCTTCCGCGCACACAGAGGTCACTGGAAGAGTAAGAAGACAGTAGTCCCAAGGCCCAGTAGCCACCATCTTGTATCTGTTTCTTCTGATGTGAGATCCAGGCTCTACGCAGTGACAGACAACTCTCCACGATTGGTGTGTCCAGCCGGCACCACGATCGACAGGTCATGGCCTACTGTCCAGCCTCCTTGCCATGACCTAATCTCCTATCCCTATCCCTCCACTGCTCTCTTCTAAGAAAAGGCTCTTGCCTTGCGTTTCTGACAGATATGTTAAAGCTGGCCGCTTAAATGATGGATACTCCTTTGAGGAGACTGTAGCAAGGAGCACCTGAAAAACATCCTGGACAATCTTCATTGCATTCAACCTGCATTCAGCGAGCACCTACTGAGTAGTCGTCCTTCACATGCTAGTAACTTTTGCACAGGATTAATACTTCAAAGGTGCTCATGCAGGTCAGAGTAGACAGGGAGCAGGTTCTGAGATGGGCAGAGGCACACAAGAAATGTCTGGATCAGCGCTCCACACTGACATCTGGGAGTGGATGCGGAGAGGAGCGGATGCAGATTTGGGGCAAGGAGAAGCTGAGCAGCACTGCAATTGCATCAGAAGTCTCAGCTGTCCTACAGGGACCTGGGCCAGAATTCGCTTTCAGAATTACGCTCACTGTGGCGGAGGTGGCTAGGCCTCAGGCCTCTGCAGTGACCAGCCCTGTAGAAAAGGGAATCTCCAAGGTGGAGGAAAATCCCAGGAAGATCTACGAGCAGAAGGCAATACACTACAACCTCCGAGCCGGCCTCGAAGGGAGAGTCTGGGCAGCACACTCCTCAGCCTGCCCTCCCACCCTCAAGCTATCCAGAGTCCCTTCCCAGGCATTCCCAGGAATCCCTCTGGGACTCACGGAAGCCTTTCTTCCTGGGTAAAATTTCTAAAAGGAAAGATAATGCTGCCACAGCTGTGCTGCAGCCTCCATCGACGCTAACCGTCTCCACCCGTGCTCCCTATTCTCAGTGCCCTTGTCTTCCACCAGCACAACTGGAAGGTAAGTGGCACAGCCCAGGCACTCCTAAGGGCTTCTGCTGTCATGCGTTTCTCAGGCCATCGCTACCATGTTTGTCCATTTATGTTAAAATTAGGCAATGGAGTCCTGGAAAGCCACAAGGGCAAGGCACAATTTTCCCTGCCCCCATGATGTAACAGCAGCCCCACCACCTCCTGACTTATAAAGGCCTGCTGTCGTCCTTGCTTAATCATAAATCTTCCTTACCCACTGGTCTCTTGGTACAAGGAGCCTAAAACGCCTGGTGAGCAGAGAGCTCGGTGTCCAGTGGAACTCCTGTTAATCCACTAGGGAGAGTGTGTCTGCTTTGGAAATCAGAACCTAAGGTTCTAAGCCTACAGAGCTCAGACTTGTGGGAGCAGGAAGCACTAACTCCCCCAAATAGTTTTCAGGGCTTGACGAGGACACAGACCACTCCTCCTTCTGCCTCTTGATACCCAAAGCCATGTACCTACCTGTCTGGCACACAGACTTCGTTTACCACTCTGACCTCACCTCACTAACACAGCTTTACCCATCTTCTTGCAGCTCACTAAGCAGTACCACTCTGTCTTTATTATCTAGGACCTTCTCATCCTATGGTTATTAGTTCACTAAATACTCTGTCAGCCTCGGTCTTTAGAGACTCCACTGGTGAGTTCTGGGAGATGCCAGTGATTCCTCTAATTGCTTTGAGAAATGCAGCATCTTCTGGGTCCTCCAACTAAATACAACCAGCTGGTGAGTTCTCCAGATTACATGGTATATAGTATTCTAACATGCTCATTTTCCAAGCCACCATCTGCCATAACAATTCTAGCATTTCTGCCCTGCATGACTTTTAGTCATAGTTTTCTCCTTGCTTCTAGGAACCATCATAGCATGTCAGAACCATCTCCAAGGGGTCTGACCATGTTGTTGGATCCTGAGCCACAGAACGGTGCATCCACATTGACCCGCTGATCTTCATCCAGCCTCACGTTCCATGGCCTTTAGTCTAACACCTTCGAACCCACTTCCATATGTGAGTCATGCTCCTGGCTCCTACAGGTCCATTTCCCTCCCAGGCTTAGGCTTCCTCTCTTCTTTAGTTCCTTTTTATGTCCTGCACTTCCTTGGCCAATTTATTCTAAATTTGAATGAAGACATTAGGTCAAGTCTGCCTCGTGGAGGGAGAAAAGTGACAGCACTGGGAGAAGGGGTCTTTGTCAGCCCAGAATAATACCTGGAGAAGGATATCAGTTTGGGGACAGCAGAACTTTGAACATTAGAGAAAGTTCTTCAGTAGTGAGAGAAGCTAAGTCTGGATGGTATAATCCATTGTTCCTCCAAAGGCTTTCACAATACCTGGTATAAAACTTCTCTATAGGAAAAGTTTGCAATCAGATTGTTACAACAGAAACAGAACTTAGATTCCATTCTTAGGTGACAGTGATGAAATATGCCTGGAAGTCAGGCTTCACAAATTCACAGATGGTTTGTGCTTGAGCCAGCAACCCACGCTGATCCCTGACCCACAGATCTCCTCCCAGCAGGTCGTGCCCTCAGTTTTCCCTCATCCAGTACCCACAACACTTCAGAAACACTACACAGATACAGAGATAAAGACCCCTGGGATCCTGATCCCCATCCAGCCAATGGCTGATACGAGGGAAGGAGGGACAAGGTCACCCATCTGCATGCTTCTCTCCAGTGACCTTCTGCAGACCAGTTTGACGGTCCAGCACAGTGTGGCAAATGCCTGTCCTGGGGACACAAGGTTCTGCTGTCTTGCGATTTTTAAAAAAATTAATGTTTTAAAAAATTTACTGGTACATTTTAGACATAAAATGTACCATAAACACACACACACACACACACACACACACACGATAACATTCATTATACGGAATTTGTACCTGCACATGATATGTCTTGATTATTCTTTTTTCCCCATTCCTCTCCCCTCTCTTCAAGTCACTTTTCCTACCTTATTTACAAAGCTTTGTTTTAATTTTTCTTTCTTTTTAAATTTTCCCTTCCTTCCTCCCTCCTGCCTTTAATCCCCTTCCAGTTTGAACATTTTCTTCCCATTTCCCAATATCTACTACACATTTTGGTCCTTATTTACACTTTCAATTTCTCACACCAGAGAATTCATGCAATATTCAAACATGTGTATGATATATTTCACTTAAGACCATGTCTCAAGGCCTATCCATTTACCTAGAAATGTCTCAAGTTCATTCTTCTTTGTGGCATCATACATGAAAACACCTCTGCTTTACCAACACATATGCTGAGGGGCATTTGGGCTGTTTCCAGGATTTAGATATTACAAACTGTGCTACTATCAACATGGGAATATATTTTTTCATTCTTTCAGGAGGATACCAAGAAGGGGAATAGCTGGGTCAAATGGGACCTCATTTTAGTTTTTGAGGAAACTCCACACTGATTTCCACAGTGGTTGCGCCAGTCTACACTCCCACCAGCAGTGGAGAAGGGGTCCCTTTCCTCACAGTTCCTCCAGCATTTGTTATTGGTTTATTTTTTTTTATAACAGTCACTATTTCTGGAGTGAGGTGGAATCTCAGTGCTGTTTTACTTTGCATCTCTTGAGTGACCCATGATGTCGAGCATTTTTCATATATTTATTTGCCATTTCTATTTCTTCATCTGAGAAGTGTCTGTTCATTTCAGATGGTCATTTTTAGATTGGGTCTTTAAATTTTGGGGATCTGAGTTTTTGAGTTCTCTATGTACTCTAGATATTGGTCCTTTGTCTGAGGAACAGATGGCAAAAATTTTTTCCACTCTGTGGATTGTCTCTTCGCTCTGTTGGTGGTTTCTTTGGCTGTGCAAAAGCTTTTTAATAAAATGAGATCCCAGTTGTTGACTCTTTGTGATATTTCCTGTGTGATCGGGATTTTGTTCATAAAGTCTTTGCCTTCACCTACGTCTCTAAGAGTTGTACCCATTCTATCTTCCAATAGATTGTGTTTCTGTCTGAATATTTAGATCTTTGATCCATTTCGATTTTAGTTTAGTGCATGGTGAGTGATATGGGTGTAGTTTCAGTCTTCAGCATGTGGAAAGCCAGTTATTCCAGCAGCATTTATTAAAGAGGCTATCTTTCTTCCGGTGAAGGTAAATTTGGATCCTTTGTCAAAGGTGAGGTGGCTGAGTGTATGTGAAGTTGTTTCTGCACCCTCTAGTCTCAGAAACCCTTCCAATTAAAGGAGGAAGAGTTTCATGATAACTTTCCCATCGCCTCACTTCACAGCGACAAATGGCTCACCCCAGGTCACACTGAATCGTGCTGGAGCTGTAGACAAAATAAAATCTGGAGAAGGTAAAATCCTTGTCTCCTAGACACAGTTGTTCAGAGGAGCGAACCATCTGTAATGGCAGAGAATGGGAACCCAAGGCTTGACAAGGGATGACACGTGATAGCACACTGGGGACAGAACTAAAATGTTGGGCAAATGCCCTGGCACAATAGGCAGATGGCTGCTGAGATTGTCCCGCCAGATGGAAAGTGGAGGAAGAGAACAGAGCGAGGTCAGTTCCCACCCCCCACACACAGACCATCCCAAGTGGTGCCGTTTGAGAGAGTGGCCCCAGGCGTCCCAGAGCGTCCCTTAGAGCAGTGGGTGTCATGCTCTGTGGCTGTAAAGTCACTTAGACCCAGCACCCATGGCACAGTCCTGGATCCTTCCTCACCTCGGGATTCAGGAAGGCCCCTGTGAGGGCAGGCCTGGGCACACAGTCAGAGTCCCTAATATCATGGGAGATTTGCAACAAGATCAGCATTGAAGAGGGAAGCTCAGGGCTGGGGTGTGTCACATGTGCTGGCTGCTTCTGATCTTGGAAGAGTAACTTTGGAGGTCTGGATTTATCTGCAAAGGGCCAGAGCAGAAAGTCCAGGAAGGCAACTCTCAGCTCTTCCTAATCTGTGGCCCCATGCAGAGCTATTTAGCAGTGCTGACGGGCACAGTCCACTCTTGGGTATAAATACTGTGGAAGTGCTCAACCCTTCAGTGTTGAGCAAGCACCATGTCAGCACCATAGAATTCTGAATTGGAAGGGAGTCAAGTGATGGGGGCTCAGCTGCCTGCCGACAAGGGGCTCCTCAGCACGGGCTTACCTTGCGGAGAAGGTCAAGGCAGAAAAGCAGGCTCTATAAACAATGCCATCTCATTTAGACTCAGCTATTACAAACAATACTCTCTTCTGCCTCCAACAGGGAGCCAGCAACCACTCGGGCAGCACTGTGATGACCCTTGCTCAGTCCCATGCGCCTCGGCTAATAAGCCCCGGTGACCAGGAATCTACCCTCATCTCAAGCAAGTGCATGATTCCAGCTTCTCCACACAGACTCCTGAGGGTCCCTCAAGCCACCAATGTGTTCTTGGACTCTTGATGGGTTCATCAGCTTAACGTGCACAGCAAGTCCTGCTCTGCTCTCTCCTCCCAACAAAAGACGCTGTGGTTTCAGCCACTAAGACAGAGGTGGGAGATCATATTTCCAAAGAATACTGTGTCTGCCTCCTGCTAACAGTGCTCATTTTAAGTCCTAGATGTTTAAGAAGAGGAAGAGATGGTCACGCAGAGCCAGCCCCCAGTCTGAGGCCTCCCTCTTAGGAGTTCTCGAAGGAAAATGGACTCAGCCACTTTTCAGACACCCTTATTCCCATGTCCCACTCATAAGGAAATAACATTACAAAAGAAAAGTAGCCCGTTACTTCTGAGCATTAGAGTAATGCAGACAAATAGCTTATTAGTTAAATGACTGGTTTTAACAAAGTCACTGGCAGTTTGAAAACTGTATTTATGAGGAGGAGAGAAAGAGATGGAGAAGTTTTAAATCAGTTCGTCAACTGAGTCCTGGCGCTGAGAGGTGCAGCTTCGGGGATGGGCCGGATGTCTGCATCCCTCCGGAGCTCACACTTGGACTCTCAGCTGCAGCACGGCACACAGAGGTGAGGCTCTCAGGGTGACTGCGGATGAGGATGGAGCCCTCGTGCTGGGATTAGCACCCCACAGAAAGTGACCTGAGAGCTCTCTCTCCTTCTTTCCACAGGACCCTGACCCAGTGGAAAGGCAGAAAGGTGGCGATCTCCAGTTGGGAAGATGGCCCTCACCAGCACTCCAGCACCGAACTCAACTATAACCTCAGACTCCCAATCTCCCGAATGGGGAGGGTTAGACTCTGCTATTGATAAGCCACTGTACCCATGCATTCTTCCACAGCAGCCTGGACCGACTGGGACTCTCCCATGGCTGGTGCTCTGGGTGAGGACTCAGGGTGAGTACCCAGGACCCATGATCACCTGCAGCCCAGGGTTCCTGGCCCCAGAAGACAGGCAGGCCTGCACCCCATCTGGAGAGTTACAGACTCGTGGCTCCTCCTTAAGAGTCATAAAACACAATGATGTAAATAAAGGGCCTTAAGACTCCGAACATTTCCTGGTCTGACAAATAAGGAAGCAGCTTAGAGTGGATGACATCGTGCCAGCACTCCTGAGGAAGTCATTGCAGGACGCCACCGGATTCCATTTTGCCTGACCTGGAGGTCAGTGTGTTTAATCCATGGAGCCGCACCAGCTCTCCCTGCTGCTTCAGGGAAGGATGGCAGTTCGACAGCATGCTGAGGTAAAGCCAGAATTACACATATCCGTCACCAGCCTCCTCCCTCCTGCGAGCTGGCCCTCTGGCTTATGCAGGAAGGGTAGGGGCTCCTCTGCGATACTCTGAGGACTGCTTTTCTTCCTTCTCCCAGTTCATCCAATGTCTTCCTACCAAAGTGACCCAAGCCGGCGATCCTAATAATTCTCACAAAGGCAGGTGCTTCCCTGAGGTTAAGCTTCCACTGTATTTGTTAACTCAAACATCTCTGTGAGTAAAGCACAGGGCTATTTTTGAGCAAAGGCACTTTCCCTGTGGCCCAGGCCAATTCCCACACTATTCCCAAGCCAGTACCTCTGCCCCTCCAGAGAGACCGCCTGCCACAGTTCAGAGACGAGAGCCACAGAGCAGGCAGCCTGCAGAGCAGGCAGCCTGCCGGGCGCCTGCATTCACGACCTGCCCTGGTGGAGCCAGGAGCCAAGGAGAGGGAGTAATCGACTTTCCCTCCCATGAGACAACTACAAAGCAGTCGTGTCTAGAAAAGACAAAACTATCATGACTGCCCACAGGAGAGTGTAACGACCCAAATTATGGCCTGTCAGATGAGGCAGAGCCTGCCCCAGGGAGGCCGCTGCGCTGCCGCAGACACGGCTCACAGAGCAGAAGTGAAGAGAAATGCGCCCCCTCAGGCAGCTGGAGGAGGGTGGACTGGGGAGGGGCTGGGGCTGGAGTCCATCTGCAGACTTCTCCTTTCACATTCCCGGCCTGTGAGGTCCTCAACCTTCCCAGTGGCTGGGTGACAGAAGGGCAGGTCACAGACACCAGTTTCCCTCCAGACAGGGCCGTGTGGCCAGGATCCGTCTTCCTGGCCAGAATCATGAAAGACTACACAGACAGACAAAGCTAGAGATTTTAATCTTTCAAAATTTCCACAGAATCTAAGACGGCATGAAATCAGTGCCCCTTGAGGAGGGGGTGGGTGGTGGAGAAGACGCCAGTCGTATTCATGTGGAGTCCAACAGGTCTGAGGCTACCCCAGTACGTGTCCCTTTGGAGCCTCCTTTTCCCCGTGATGTAGCTTCCTAGGATGGCTCTGACTGACATTCAATCAAAGCAGATGTACTGAATACTCAGTCCAGGCTAGAACACGGGATGAGTATCAATAATAGCTATGGCAGTAGTAATAAGAGCTCTTGATGAGTTCTGGAAATTGTCAGAAAGCAGCAGGGATAAGCAGTTTTAAGTGTCAGATACAGCTCCAAGAAGTTTCCATCGTCAGCCCTACAAGCTATATCAGTTGGCAAACGTGGAGATGAGGGGTCTCCTCTATGCTGCCAGGGAGACTATGAGGTGGTGAAATTACTCTGGGTGGCCATTCAGCACAGTCTAGAAGATCTGAGAGGGCACACACGCTGTGAGCCCGTAATGTAGCAGCTAGTTCTATGCCCCAGAGAACTCTGCACATGTGAAGCGGGAAACATAAAAAGATACTTATTGTAGCAAAATAATACAAGGAAATTAATGGCCCATAAACCAAATGTGATGTGTTTGTAGAGTGACATACTCCATCAATCTCTCTGTTTATGATGGGTCCCAAAATCTAATTATGAGTGTTTTAAAAGGGTTGGAACATGAGCTAGGATTTAAGTAAATCCATGAAACATATACAAATTTTACTGTATGTTATTTTATGAGTGCACGTATATGTAGAAAAGCCATACAATTGTGAACCCCAAGTGATAGGAAGTCTGAAGTCCATAATAAAAATAGAGAGAAAGAAAGAGAGAGAGAGAGAGAATAAATGACCTATTAAGAGAGTTGGTCCATTGCCAGGCACAGGTTTGGCACTCAGTGATAATGATCATTACTCCACACAAAGATGGGAAAGGAATCCATTTGGATTTGGTGTGTGTATAAAGAAGAGCTGAGGTTCACCACTGACTTCTAGATATTTTCCTCCCTGTATCTTGAAGGGGGGAAAGTTATTGGGCTTTTTTATTCCATTTCAAATAAAGGAAGTCATGATTTGTATGGGATATTAGCTCAAAGGTTTTCTTGCTGGTGTCGCTGTTTACTTCTCGTTATACCTTTGTAGAACAATGATAAAGTATCTTTGCTTAGATTTTAGTCATGTTGGAAAAAGAATAAAAGTCTCTCAATACAATACTACTTTCTGAAACAGAGCCTGACAGAAAGTCCCTTATGGGCAGGGCTTTTTGTTGTTGTTGTGCTGTGCAAGATCATCCAGAAACATGAAGTTCGTTGCCATTTACTCTATATGCTGTGTATGAAGTTTATGAATTCTATCACCACAATTTCCACAAAGGCATGTTACGCTTTAGATCTACAGTGCTTCCCAAAAGTCTCATGTGTTCAGAAAGTGATGGTCTCCTGGGGATGCTGACTCAGTGCTTTATCCCACTCTGAGTTCAAAACTGAATATTCTCTTAGGGGTGTGGCCAGGGTAAAGAAAGTGTTCACTGAGGTCGAGACCTGGACACTGTGCTCTTGTACCCAGCTCCTTCTCCTCTCTGTTTCCTGTCTGTCTTGGAACCAACACTAGTGGACTGAATCCTCTGAAACCATGATCTAAATATTCCTCCTCCTCTGTGTTGTGGGTGTTGGGTGTTTTGTCTCATGATGACAGAGCATGATAAGCACATTCTGCCCCAGAGAAGGTCCCGTGGAATAGGCTCTCAAACCCCATCCTGTTTTCCTGCAAAGTTCAGTTCACCTCCAGATGGCACTGACACCACTGGAAGGTTGTTAGCAGTGCAGGATATCAGAACCCACTTGGGAACTGCTGTAGTGGAATCTGAGTTCAAACAAATCTCCTGGGTAATTCACACAGACGCTAAGGTTGAAAAGTGCTGATCCTGTCCAGTGACTTCTCAACCCAGAAACTCATGAGGTAGGGCCTTCTACTGGCCAGGACCTCATCCTCGCTTCTGCAAGTTCAACATTTTCAGTAGATCTATAGTGATGTACTTAATACCTGTATTTAAATTTTGAAATAATTTCAAGTTTTGAGAGTAAATTGCCAGTAAAAAACCCCATCGCTCCTCGAATATTTTATGTGCATTTTCTACAATTGAGGACTTTCTGTATAACAACAGAACTATCAAAACAAAAAAAAAAAAAAAACAGCATCTGTGAATACATCTCAAACTCCAGTTACTACTCCGCATTGCTGGGTTAGCTCTAGAGTCCCCCGTCAAATTTGTAATTTCTTTCTCCCAACAGTAAAAAGCTAGCTCCCATGGTCCAATCTCTACTTATTTGAAAAACGCCTGTGACTGGTCTCTGTTAGCAGCTTCACCTCCAGCCCCTTCCCTGGGCTTCAGCGCCTCGCAGCAGGGTGCCCACTCCCTCATCAACCCCTTCCAGGCAATGCTCTGACTGTCCATGCAGAGGCGCTGTCCTGCCCCGCAGGTGCTGACCTCCCCCAGGGCCAGATGCTGTCTCCTCACCTCGGGGCTCTAACACCAACCAGACCGACATCCCTGCCCCTGCACTGCTCCTCACCCTGCTCGGGCCCCCACACTCACATCAAGCTACTTCTGCTGCCACTGCTGCCCCTGCTCCAGGGTCCTCCCCGCCCCACACAGCTGCAACACTCAGCAGCCTGCGCCTGACGCCATCTCCTTCGGGCACGCCCAGGCCTCTGCCCACTGCATCCCTGCCCCTGCCGGCCAGCACCAACGCCCGCACTGCTCAGCCCCACTTTGATTTCCTATTCTTTAACAAGCTCTCTGGCTGATTCTTAGAAGCAAACCTGCAATTAATTCACACTGCTGTGCTGCGATCCAAGGATGGTCAATTTTTTACCCATTTCCAAGATTTCTTTTTATCATACTTAAGACTTTCATTCAGTCTCTTGCACCAAAGAGAAGCTGCATTTCCCTGCCATCACCGTCTCTCAGACCTAAAGTTTTATTCCTTCCCATTTCCACTTCTTAGTGGTTTATCTGCCCATGTTAGAAAAAGAGCAAATTTAAATATATCAAGACAATCATCAGTCCTCTCGTTTTCTTTTACAGTCTTAGAACCTCTAGGTCTGTTAGCATTTCTATGTAGAATGCTTATATTCTTTGATTCTTTGTTATTCCATTGAGAAGATTCCAACTTATAGATATTCTAAAATCACATTACTGTTATAGAAACCTCACCTCCTTTGCCTTGAAGCAATTAATTCACCCTAGGACACAGCTCATTTATCAAACAGAAAATTCTGTCTTCCAGAACTCTTGGGTCTTTCCCCATAAATAGCTTCAATTTATGAGTAAAGAGAGATTCTCATAGAACTTGAAGTGATTTGATCTTCTCAAGTAAAATTCCAGGGGAAATAGTTTAAATTACTGTCTAGTTTTTAAGGTATTCTAAAACTTTTCTTGTGTTTACCAAAATATACATATGTCATATTTCTAACCCTAACTCTAACCCTAATCCTTAAAACAGTCAAGTACAGTATCTTAAGGTTGCCTTAATTATAGATTCAGTACTTCCATTAACCTACATAGAAAAAGGGAATCTTACTTTGACTTACACCAGATCCATGACTAGCAATGAAGCATTTCTTTTAAATTCTTAGACTTAACCCCAATATATAAAAGTAGAGCTGCCCTATTTGGTCACCATCTTGTCTCCTGAAGTATTTTCCATGGCCTCTACAGAACACAGGAGATGACTGGATAGGTTACCAGGGAACTTCTAAATACACTGAGTAGTCACCTTGCCACAAACAGAGGATCTGAAAGTGTAGCTTCTATGGCTAGCCTAAAAGACCACTATGTGAATGCAGCAAAATGTATTATTAAACTAAACCCGTCTCGTGTTGGGATAAATTGTTCATTTCTTAATAGAATGATGAGGACTGGAATAAGAGCTAGCACAAAGACAAGCCATCCACCCATCAATCAGCCCACTAAGTTACTATGAAGGAGCCAGTGTCTTTACACCAATCATACAGCAATGCCTAAGTTTCATCAAGGAGGGTCATGAGCAAGTCCATTAGTTTCCTATTCTTGAGTATCTTGTGGACAGATGGTGGACACCATCATATTCCATACACTCTTCTGTTAGCCTCAGAAAAGGTTTTGGGGGTCCTGCCTTTAGGTGAGATCCAATGTGTTTTCTAGGACTGTATCCTGGGGCTGCAACCACCTTTATTCTTCCATAGCCAGGCTCTCTGGCTCAGATGTCAGGTCTGCGGTGATCTGTATCACTTTGTTCTTTAATCTCAGAGATCGTACAGATTTCAGTTTGCACTGGTGTCCTGTCTCTAAAACAATGGCTGGGAAGGGCAGGGAGATGGGCACCTCTGAGGCAGTGGGCTGTGCTGGACAGAGGACTACACCGATGCATTCTCTGCTTGGGTCACACTTCACTCAAGGTTGGCGTAGTCTCACCTCTCACTCTACCTTCACAACCAGCCCAGATGACTCAGTATAATTAGATCTATGCCCTGCATTTTAATCTGGTATATGTCATCGTCATTTTTAATTATCTGCTTTATAGCCTCTTCTCATCAAGATACAAGTTTCTTGAAGTCAGCAGTTGGAGAGCTATTGGATAAGTTACTTGTGAATTTATTTAGCTATGAAAAACTGAAGTAGTGCTGGGACATCCCTCACAAGGTTATGTGAGGCAGAACCCCATCTATTTAATATGCCCACCATCTCTCTACTACCAGGAGACCTAAAGCGAAAACATAAGAAAAGTACCAGAACTTACAATATTTAGATGCCTATTTAATCCATATTCTATTTTCAGATCTGTGACTAAAAAAGTTCACATTTTAATCTTCATCTCTGACATGCATATATATATATATAATTTTCTTCAGACAAAGAATAAAAAGTAACAAAGGGATCTTTGCCCTCTGAGCTGGGGAGAGCAATACAGATACAAAAGTTCTGTTATCACAATCTCTGTGACACGGGATGCATTTCCTAGAAGATGCTCAAACTCAAAATCCATTTGTGGTGAGATCAGAAGAAAGGGAAGAGAGGACAGAACAGAGGCAAGGATGACATCAAGAGCTTGGCTCACTTTGCCACTGATCCCTGAAGTGGTGAAACTCAACTCCAGAGGGGCCCAACACTGAGTTGAGTAACAGCTTAAAGCAGCGTTCTTTTTGTTTGGGAGGGGCAGGAGGGGTTGATGGCTTCTTTCAGGGCACCCACCTGACTCCCGAGAACACAGCAGCAACAGCTCTCTCCCCGCTGGCTGGGATGGGGCTCTGGTTCAGACAGCACAGTTATTCCATGAGCATCACTGGCTGCTGTAACTAATTTTGTGGCTTCCCCAGCCAGGATGTAGAAGGAAAAGTATGACGACTGTCCACTCATCAGTCAGCCTGTGGTCTGCAGACAGCTCCACTCTGGCCCCCGATCTCCAGCAACTTCAGGGACCCCATACACATACACAGGAGAATGGGTAGTGAGGTAAGAGTTGGGCAAGAAGCTTCATCAAGGGCTGACTAACATTCGTGAAGGGCACAGAGCAGCAGGGACATTTGTCTGATATAGAAGGAGGCACAAAGAATACTCAATAAGCACTGAGCAGGCTCTTCTGTTGGAAGCAGGCCTTTGGAATAATCAGAAAATCCTGGCAACATATTTAGACTCAGGATTGAGGCATCATGCACAGCCTTGGTGAGGAGCTACCAGTAGAGTGGTGCTGCAGAGGTGCCAGGGCTCACTTCTGTGCCTTCCAAAGGGAGCCCTAGATTACAGCAGAGGGGGCGTGGGGTGGAGGCACCCTGCCAGCGCCATTGTGAGATGAGCCCATGTTGAGCAAAGTGGCTGTGTGGAGAGCCCCATCAGCTCCTTCTCCAGTGGACGAGTCATAAACCTGCCTAATGACTTGGAAACTCGAAACTGCCCCCTTCATTTGAAAGAATTTTTAATGCTGTCCTCTCCAATGGGCACCATTAATGAAGGCACCCTCTACTTCTCCACAGTTTCCCTGCTAGGCAAGCATGTTGCAGTAAGACCAGAGGGGAAAAGAACTCCAGCAGGGGAAGATCTACATGGAGAGGAGCTCTTGCTAATTTCTCCAGCCCACCCAACCCATCAAGCCGGTGAGACCACAGGCTGGGCAAACTGCAGAGAAACAGAATTTATCTCAGCTGTGATCGCATCTTCCAATCATTTCAGTCTTGCTCTTTCTTTTGACACTGTATAATACTTTCTTCAAGGAATGTTCTTTAATCTTGTAATTTGAAAACAAATTCTATTTCAGCCATCCTTTTGGTAAGCGACCTTTAATGGTTTTGCTATAGGTAAAACTCTGTCATTATGTTCTGCCTCCCCGCTCAGCTTTCTGATATCAGATTGCTCAGATGCTGCAGTTTTGTCAGTGATAATATTGCCCTTTCAAAATTTCCCTGTAAGTAGCCTGAAAGGATTCATTCGCAGCAGTGGTTTCATTAATTTATTTAAATGCATTTCTCAAACAAAGCAGGTTAGTTGTTTCAAAATGTCAAAGTGCAGGAGGAAACTTGAAAATATTCTGCAAAATACCATTGTCCAGGGAAAGGAAAAGTGTGTCTGGGAAGCGAACTGCACAGCAGAAAGGTGCTGTTCCAGAGGCCTGAGCAGCCCTGTCCAAGGAGAGGGATGGCAACGGGATCCGGAGCCTGCTTTACACAAGGGGTTGTGCTCCAGCAACGCAGACTTGGCCATGCGTAAGGTCAGCACTGACCTGCTGACAGGACTCACCCCACCCTTGAGAAAGTGGATTGCAGCCTGCTAAGCAAGCAGGCCTGCTGCCGGAGTGGGAACCATAGACTGAGTGAACCCTACTTCAACTGGGCAAAGTAGGGCTCAAACTACAGGAAGCAGAAGACTCTGGAGCAGGCAGGGGATGATGAGATAGCAAGTGTGGGACACCTGCCGGAAATGAGGCCAGGCAGCTCTTAGGCACTGGCTCGCATATGTCATTTAGGAAAGGAATAAAACATATCTTGTTCAAACATAGCTCTTATCACTCTGGATTTTCAATCACCCAGATGTTTTAACTTTTCTCCCTTACTAAAAAAGCAGTGACTCCCTACTGTCTACTGAATAATATCTAATCTTCTTACCATGACACTCAGGACCTTGCACAATCTGGCATCAGCTTGTCTAGGACATTGTAATTCCCATCACCATCCCCTAGCCTCACTCTGTGGGTATTCCAGTGAAACCAGACACCCCTCCACTTCCTATCCACATCTGGGGTTCTCTCCCCTGGTCTGTATCTGTGACAGCTGGAGACCATTTCTGCTCTCTGCTGGCCCCTCGAGTCTCACAGATCCCTCCAATGCCTGAAAACAGTCCATGCTGAAAGGGAGGTCTTGGCCTCTGGACTTTCACAACTCTGGGTGACTCTGTAAGGCTCACAACACTGAGAACTGATGACCGAGACATGTGCTGTGCCTGCCCTCCCCAGAAGAGAGCACACACCCTGCAGGTGGGACCAGACCTCGGCACCACCTGGCCACCCGAGGTGCGGTCAGGTCCCGGGAGAGCTGAGGACATAGGACACTGGGTCCTAGCCCAGACACAGGCATGAACCACCGGCAGCTGCAGTCTGGGCATGGTTTTGTTTTGTCTTGTTTCTTTGCTTTGCTTCATGCCATCATGACCTTTCTAAGTGTACAAGCAGAAGTGTTAAGTATCTTCACACAGCTGTGCAGCCAATCTCCAGAATCTTTTCATCTTGCAAAACTGAAACTATGCTGATTCAGGAGCCACTTCCTATCCCCCTCTCCTCTGCCCCGAGCTACCATCATTCTGCCTTCTGTCTCCATGAACTGCACTACTATGGAGTCCTCATTTAAGTGAAACCATATGGTGTTTATATTTTTATGACTGGCTTATGTCATTTAGCATAATGTTCTCCAGCGCACGTTGTAAGATGGATCAGAATTTCCTTCCACTGTAAACCCGGAAAACATCCCACTGTATGTAGGTACTGCACTCTCTGTCCACTCTCCTGTCAATGAACAGTCAAGTTGCTTCCATGCCTTGGTTGTTGTCAATAATGCTGCTGTGAACACAGATGTGAACTTCAAGATCCACTTTTGATGGCACTGGTTATATTCGCACCCACAAGTGAATGGTTAATTTTCTAGGGACCCTTCATGATGTTTTCCATAGGAGCAGCACAATTTTACATTCCAATGAATTGAATATAAAGGTTCCAATTTCTCTTTATTCTTGCCAACATTTGTTGTTTTCTATTTTCCTTCTAATATCAATTCTAGTGGGTGTAAAGTAGTAGTAGCTCACTGTGATTTTCACTCACTTTAGTGATTAGTGGTGTTGAGCATCTCTCTTTCGTGCTTATATATCTGATCATCTATGAAGAAATATCTAATCAAACTGTGAGAGGAATGCAAAATTGTTAGAATCAAAATCCTAACCCTAACAAAAAGTAAATTAAGACAGGAGACTATGGAGGAAGTGCTCTTATACATGATTTCCCAGTAGCAGCTACCACAAAAGATTCTGGCAGACCCACCTTATATGAAAGCACGTCCATGAACACCTATCCAGCAATGGTGTTCAACCTCAGACTGACATCACTCTTATTATTAATCAATGTGGCCAATGGGTACTGTTTCAGAATATATGATGCAATCCAACTTTTTTTCTTGAAAACCTTCTTTTTGCCTCACCCTCTGGGAACAGACTCATAGTTTACCATAACATGTATTCTCACTGCAAGGCTTTGCTATTCCAATTGAAATGCTAATTCCAAATAAATATTATTCTTTTTGGGAATAGCTCTCTGTTTATTTATGTTAACAAAATCCACTTATATTTTAATTAGGTTATTCACCAGATGCTCAAACATTTTCCCCCACTCTGTAGTTTTGCTTCTCATACTGCTGATTGTGTCATTTGCTGCATACAAGTTAAGCCCAAGGTAGTTCTCCTTGTCTATTTCTGGTTGTGTTTTAGTTTTGTTTTTTTTTTTTGTGTGTGTGTGTGTGTGGACTAAATTTTTGGCATCAAAGTCAAGAACTCACTGGTAATGCTAATGTCATAAAGATTTTCTTCTAGGAGATTTATAATTTTTGATCTTACATTTAAGTCTCTAATCCATTTTGAGTTAATTTTCATATATGGACTAAGAAATTCATCTTTTGAGTGTGGAAAAAGAAATTTTCCCATAGTCATTTCTTGGAAAACCTGTTGTCTTCCTATTGAGTGGTCTTAGCACCCTTGTAAACATCACTCACTATGTTTATTAGGCATCATTTCTATTCTATGGAGCTGTATACCAGTCTTCCTGCTGTGTCACCCTGTCTTGATTACTGTAGTGCTCCCATAAGTTTTGAAATCAATAAATGTTAAATCTCCATCTTCGTTCTTTTTTCAAGAGAACTTAAGCTATTCTGGGTCTTTTATGAATCCGTATGATTTTTAAACTAGGGTTTTTCTGTTTCTGCAAAAAAAAAAAAAATGCAGTTGGGTTTTTTAAAACGGACCACACTGAATCTGCAGGTCATTCTGAGCAGGCATGGTATTTATCAGAAGCTCTCCAGGAGACTCCAAAGCATAATCTCCACAGAAAACTACCATTTCTTTTGCCTAGGGGCCTTGACAGTGGTCATTAAATGAGAATTTATTTCAACTTCATCAGTTATATAGCACATATTTTGTAAGTATTCATTCTCTGAAACAATGTGACAGTAAATTTGGTTTAAAGTGTTAAAAACAAAAGGAAATAAGGCTATGATTTTTAAAAAATACAGCCAGACACTGTAAAATGATGAATTTTGAGGGCACCCACAATTAAGCCTCCTGTGCAGGACCACATCCTCTTCTGAGAGAGAGACAGAGAGAAAGAGAGAGAGAGAGAGAGAGACAGAGAGAGAGAGAGACAGAGAGAGAGAAGAGAGAGCAAGCACCTGCTTCCTGGAACTGAGGGGGATAACAGAGGTGAGCCCAACCACCACCAGCACGTTCTGCACTCGCTGACTTGTGTGCCTGTAGTGGCAATGCCCTGTCCTCAGAAATTCAGATAAGCTGGGTGTGAACAGTTTTCCACATTATGGAGGCCCACAATTTCTCCTAATAGCCCCCTAAATAGATTTTTCCAGAAGAGCTCTAGTATCCTTCTCTATGCAGAATATGCAGCTACCTACAGTCCTTTTTAAACATCAGTTCTTCCTCTATTTCTGTCCCTGTGTCTCTCTCAAACACAAGCACGCACACGCACACGGGCGCACGCACACGCAAACAGACCTACTCTCCTCCTGGCTCTCCAGGCTCCCTGAAGCATGCAGAGAGGGGCAGCCTCTGCGAGCCTCGTCTTTCAGGGAAGCCAGATCACAGAGCCAAAGGCAGGGAAGCAGGTGAAGGGAGAGAGCTGCCAACAACTTCCCGGAGGAAAAGAGTTTGTAAACAGGATAACTATACCGAGCACACAAAACCTCTTGTCGATTGTGAAACATTCCTGTGCACTTTAAAAAGTACACTTTCATTAGGATAAAACATGAAGATCGACAGTGACGGCACCGCACACTGCCCTCCTGCCTGCGTGGACAGCGTAGGTCCGGAGGCCCGAGGAAGCACATCCAGGGCGCAGGTCCTGGGAGCACCACCCACCCCGCGCCCTCACACAGGGCAGAGTTTGTGGGCTGCTGCAGTGAGTGGGTGAGCAATGCCGCACAACAGGACCAGACCATGCTGCTCTGCTGCCGGCTGCCATAAAGCCTCTGGAGAAATGGTGCCACGTCCTCCTGTGGAAGGGACGCGAAGCCTTGGCTCAGAGATGAGAGCTGACAAAGGATGCACCCTTGGCTGGCTCTCTGACGTCCAGCTTTTTCTTCTGAGGACAATCGTACTGTGTGAGGGCCCAGTCATGGCCAAATGGAGTTTGACATTTGGAAAATAACTTCTTCCTGTACAATTAAGGCATCGACACAATCTATGTAACATTTGTTACTTTTCAAGGACACTGTTTGTTAAACTTGTTTTGTTCTTTGACCCTGCCATAACAGGAACTCCTTAGCAGAAGATCTGATGTTACCTGTAAGAGTCAGGAAATCCGGTCTTTACATAAAGATAAAAACAATTGCTTGGTGCTTCCTGTTGTTGTGTGCCCTTAAAAGCTTCCTGTTGATGTGAACCTTTAAAAGGAGCTGTTTCTGTGAAATGAATCAGACTTCTCTCGGTTTCCACTCAGGCTTGAGTGTTCTTTCCTTTCTCAATCCTCACTCCCCAGCTCAGGCATGTTAGTGATGTGATGGCTGGGCCACCACAGTACCAGTAATGAGGGAACCTCAGGAGCCAGAGGAGATAATGCTACCTGAGCAGGAGGCAGTGGTCCGCAGGCCCCAGAGACCCCCTCTCATTTTGGAATGATAGCTTTGATCAGTGTCGCCTGCATGCCGATATGGCCCTGCCCATGAAGGACGGAACCGGGATGCGCGAGCTGCCAATGCCTGTAGACGGGAGCCAGAAGAGGTGAGGAAGGTGGCGAGAGCAGGGGGTAAGGGAAAAGCAGAAGGGAAAGAAGAAGCTGCAGAAGACAGAAGAATCACCCAGCACTGCCTGAAGATGCTTGGGGTTGCCATGGGGCTGAATAATTCCACTAAGAACAGGCCTGGAAACGTGTCGACTACCTATTTCCTCCTTGGCAGGGATCAGTAATTTTCATGACTTTTACTCTAGGTAAAATAATAAAAACAAATGGTTAAATCCCACAAGACATGCTGCATTCTCCCTCACATGGTGAGTCTGCTCTCCTTAACTACCTACTTTCCCTGCCTTCCCATCTGGTCCACTGCCTTAGTTACTTTTCTTTGCTACTGAGACAAAACACCTGACGACCAAAGCTGAAGGGGAAGGCGTTTATTTGGCTCACATTCATAGAGATTTCAGTCCATAATCGGCCAACGCCAAGGCAGCTGTGACTAACAGGGCTCGAAGAGCAGAAACAACATGGTGCCCACATAGTACCACAGGCAACAAGGGAGAGTTTAACAGCCTTTTCTGACCTTTATCTTTTCAGACCACCAGGACTAGGGTGGTGCCAAACCAATCACTCAGGTACAGCGGTTTAGTAATCATGCACCCTTAATCCCAGCATCACACACTCCAGATTCAACCACCTCTGAAAAAGCCCTACCCCATGTGCATGAGGCTTTGGGGGACATCTAGACCCAAACTATCATATCGATCATCCCAAATGCCACTCAGATTATACCTTCTTGTTCAGCCTTCCTTAACCACGCAGTATTAAGTAGTAATATTCATTAACCCTTGCCCAAATCTCTAGCTGTAAAATAGACTTAGCAATAAATCCTGTGCTGCACAGAAACATCTCTTCCATTTTCCTGAAAAGAGCTGCTAAGTAGATAACGGACACGCATCCAGGTTTAGCCAGACAGGACTTACTCAGGTGTGTCCGTTCAGGTTAATAGTAATCACTCCCTTTGCAGGGGTCATCACTTGGGGAGACAAGCAGCACGGTCACCTACTGAAGTGTTGAGTCCTGTGCTTACAGACTCCCTAACGACAGCCTCTGAGCTCTGAGGGGCAGTGTCCTTGGCCACATCAGCCTGGCTCTGTACACGGTGTTGAGCAATATTTTTATTGTGAGCATAAGTAGTGCTTTATGCTTTAAAAAATGGAAAATGAACAAGCTCTAAAAATTGTGAACATACTGAATACAAAGAGGGCCTCTGTGTTCATTGTTTAAGACCAAAAATACATCTCATTCCAAAACTGAAGATGAGAGTTATTCCCAGATTTGCATCTGGCTTTTGAAGATAATAGTGAGGGAGAGAGTGCCAGCTGTGGTTTGAATCAGTGTCCCCCAAAGGCCCATGTGTAAAAGCCTTAACACCCAGCGATAGGGAAGCAGAGTAAATGTTCATGGGTAGGAGACTGTGGGAGGTCTTATGGATACCTTGGGTGCCCCTCAAGGGAGCCTGTGGAACATGGGGCTCATGTCTCTCTTTCTTCCCAACCCTGAGATGAGTGGTTTTTCTCTGCTTTGTGCTACCACCATGGTGTGGGTCCAAAGCAACAGAGCTAAACAGGCATGGGCTGAATCCCTAAGCAATGGGCTGAAATGAGCCTTTGTGTCTTTATCACTGATCTTCCGGTAATGGAAAACTAGCTCACGTAGGGCCAGGAAGAAAGACTGTTCTGCCCACCTCATACTGGGACATAGATGCCATGGCTTCCAGGCTACCTGGTCACGTGAAAACTTATTCCATTTCTTACAGGAATGTAAGAGATACTGCCAAAATGAGAATTTAAATGACAATCTATAATAGACTGGGCAATGAAGCCTCTTCTTTCTTACTGAAATGTTATATTTCCAAGTAAAAAGAGTCACCTGTTTTTTTCTACATTTTCATTCTTTCCAGTTAGGAGAAGCAGAAACATAGCTTATATTATCTTTCATCTGTTCAGTGGCCTATCAGCCAGTGCTCACGTGCAGAGCACTGTGCTCCACCCCAGACACAACGGATGAATACAAACAGTCCCACCCCCAACACCCCTCCCAACGTGCCCAGAAACACCAACTGTGTCCGCAAACCATGTCATTAACATCCAGGCGCTAAGTGCAAGGGTGATTTCATCGAGAGCTCTAGAGACATCCTCAACCCACTCTGTAGAGTCAGAAAGGATCTCCCTAAAATCGTTCAGGCTAAGACACAGAAGATGAACAGAAATTGGGCAGGCACAGAAAGAAGAAGAAAACCAAAGAGAAATACCCCAAGCAGAAGTAGCAGCCAAGACAAGAGAGATGAACACCGTGACTGATGCCGAGTGTCAGGAGGGCAGCAAGGGGGTGTGGCTCCTTGAGACCTGGTCGGTCCTCAGGCCCAGCCTGGGTTTGCTCCTCTTCTGATGGGTCAGAAAACTCAAATCAGTCACCAGCTCCCACAACCAAGTGGGCGGCGGAGGGAACATCACAGGCACTGCCAGGTCCCGGGAGGCTTCAGTAACCCTTGCATCGTTTTGGAAAACAAAGTATGAGAATTGGGTTCACGAGAACTCCTCACTGGGGCACAAAGTCCTTGGAAAGACAGGCATACTAACCACCACTTCGGGACAGGACCCCACCTCTGCTGAGCACCCCTCATTTCTCCCATTACCTTCTGCTCCAGCAACGGCCAACATATCAGTTATCAATTTTCCTGACTGCCAGCCTGGATTTGGCTGTGGGCTACTATGCTAAATTCTACCAAAATAAAGAGAAAAAGGCACGGTGTCCATCCTTAAGAAATCTCACATTGATAATAGGGGGAAAACTGAAGGAAACAGCGTTCTGACATGAAAGTAAAAGAATGTGGGTTTTGGAGTCAGAGAGGCTTAGGTTGAAATGCTATATCTGTCATTTATGAATTCTGTGACCTTATACAAATTATGAACTTCCTTGAGCCACATTTATTAATTTGAAAAATGAAGATAATATCCACCTGCCTCCTAGAAGAGTCTGGAAGATTTAATGTGATAATATTTTCAGATACTTCATGTGTGTGTATGAGGAGTGCATGAACAGGGAGAGAGGTCTGAGTAAGAAGGGAAATGGAGCAAAAGTGAACTGAATTTTTCCATTCTCTTAAATGTATGGACTGATGGGGATACAGGCACTTAAACATTATGGTTATCGTGTAAAATGTAAACTCAAAAATACAGGAAGAAATGATAAGTAAATTAAAGGAGAGGCAGAGATGATCAGAGGAAACAGCAGATCGAAGAGATGTGTGAAATACATTCAAGCTATGAACATTTTTTAAATTTAACACAGTAAAAGACACATTGCTTTAATCCCCCTCAAATACTCCCTCATTTCCAAAATACTTATCCTATCATTCTCGCCACTTTCTAACGCGGTTCTGGAATTTCCCTTTATAGGTGTCTCTTAGAGGTGTGATGAACAGTGCAGTGAACGGTGGTGCTGCTGACTTGGACAGAGTGGAAAGGCGGCCTCACCCATGTACTCACCAGATCTGGCACCATGAAACTTGCGGTTCTCTCCCAAAGTCAAGATGACCAGGAACGGTAAAAGGCTGTAATCAGTTCAGGATACCGATGCAGCCACGACAGTGCAAATGAAGATAGGAAGCTTCCAGAGCCGCTTCGGGAAGTGGTACGAACAACGGTGTTCGTGTGTTCAAAGCCAGGCAGGGTATTTTAATGGCAATGTGTGTTTTTTGAAAATATTCATCATATTTTCAGTCACACTTTGTGTACAGATGTGAAAGCCATGATACAAAAATATTAACAAAATTTTTAAATAGGAAATTTGAAACAATGTGAGTTTTTTGAATGTAAGATGCTTCAAGATGTGGTTCTCTTTAAAACTATTCACTCAAATGAACTGATGCTTGTTTCCTTCTGACCATCAGGCGGGCACATTAGCTGATACGCAGAAATGCTCCCTTCCAGAAGTTTAGTCTCATGCAAGTTCTCAGCTAACACAGCTCTTGGAAACACATCCTCCCAATAAACACAAGTCATCCTGCTTTTGGGTCAGGAGCGGGAAGAAATCATAGGTCTTTGTAAATGAATAAACAACAGAGACAGAATGGAAGAAAGAAGGGAAGGCAAAGGATGACTTTGGTTCCCCAGCTTCTGTGACCTGGTACCTGAAAAAGTCATTTTAAAAAATCACTTAGGGGCCGGGGATTTAGCTCAGTGGTGGCGCCACCTGCCTCGCAAGCACAAAGTACTAAATTCGATCCCCTGTACACCAAAAACAAACAAAACAATCACTTGGACTGGCTTCAGAAAGAAAGGCGTTCTCTACTGAAAAGTACACAAAGATGTGTGAACAGTGTGTCAGAAACACTATCAATGAGATCGTGTATTTCATCAGGCGTCGGACAAGAGGAAAACCGATGCTCCTTCCCAGCAAGACATTGTAAGGGGCGGCTCCTCCCTGTATTTCTGCTCAGTTCTAATGCTCAGCGAACGCCAAGCCCTTCCATTAGTGTGGATTCAGGTGTCTGGCTGGCGGACGGCCCCTAGGGAACCTAGCACACTGGGCGGGGCCTGAGCTGCAGCAGCACGGAAGCCGCAGGTGCCTGCTGGCCGGCGGCGCAGGAGTGCAGTACAATGGTGCATACCTACTGCACCTCTGATCTCTGCCAAGAGCATTTAGCGGTCACAAAATCTAAAGTGCTGAAATAATTACCTCTGTTTTAGAGCAAAGAAACCACAAGTGTGTTTTCGAGAACGCAAGCAAACTTCTCAAATTTACACAGCTAATAAACTGGAATATGAGGGGTGCAACGTGGTTCTGTCTGACCTTACATCCAGCACTCTTGCCACTAAGGCACTTTCTCTAATTAGGAGAATACAGAGTGTGTGCTAAGCTGATGCCAAGTGGAAAAGTTCCAAATGCACATTCCAGGTGATTAAAAGTAAAAAATAGAATCGCCAGCCTTGTGGATACAAAGTTTTGACTTAATTCCTCTTCTCCGCTCAAAATGAAGAGCTGACACTACCTACCTTATTAACCTCAAGTGACCCAGAAGCACTCAGGGCAGAAAGACAGCTACTCAGCAGGTTTTGAGAAGAATTCAGCACCGAGAAACTTTTTTTGCGCTGGCTTTCTAAATCCTTAGGAATCCAGGACATAACTCTATGGCATAAACTGTCACTTGGAGAGAGAGGTTAAATAGCCACCTGGCCGCAATGCTGATGCCATCCGGTGGCTTAGAAAGCATCTGCTGTGCCTGGAATCTGAGCACGTTGTCGGACTGAACTCAGGGTTTGTAGCTGTTTTTATTTTACAGGTGAGAAAAGGTATACAAGAATATTTCATTTGGCCTGCGGAAGCCCTGAATAACAGACACCTCTCAAATAATCCTAAGAGATTGGAAAGTACTGTGTCATAGAAGACATCAGTGCTGAAAGATTTCAGAGGAAAAAACCCACCCTATCTGCCTCCTCTTCTCACGGGAGCCCTGGCCTCTCCCCTAGAGAGATGCTTATCAGCCTGCCCTCACTTGTCTTGATTTCTGTGCCTGCCCCACCAGACCTGTCTTCACCCTACAGCATTCCCAGTACCCAGCAGGGTGTCTGGCACAGAGCCAAAAGGAGGACAGGACTGAAAAAAGGTAATGCAGAAGAAGAGGGAGGAAGGGAGAGGGCCTTGGGCAAGTCAACACGCCCTCCTGCAGGAGAACGCACTCGGCCCACCTCTCTTAACGTCAGTCTACAAGCCCAGGTGACAGCCTGCTTAGCACCTGGACAACACTGGCCATACAAGAAGACGACACCAGGTCCTGGATCCTGTGGTCCTGGATCCTGTGATCCAGAGCAGATAGCAGTAGAGCCCTCTCCCAAAGTCACTGCAGGCACAGGGCTGGCCTCCCTTGGCAGAGGACAGAGGCAACAGAGTAGGACCAGGCTGGCCAAGGCCCGGTGGTGGAAATGCTTACTGAAGACAGTGGCCGTTCGTCTTTCACTCAGCCTGGTAAGGAATCTTTCTGCTTACACCAGTTAAACTTCCATTCCTCATATACCTTCGACTGCCATCCTAAGGAAAACCTGAGCCTACAGAGCAGACAGGCTGACCCCCCAAGAAGGAAGGAGCATTAATTGTGTATCTCCAAGCTGCAGGGCTTCCATGGTGTAAATTGAAAAAGTAAACCTAATTTGAGGACTATGTAAATGACAGACCGAAAGAAGGATTAATATGTAGCTCTGTGAAAAACACGGCTCTGCTGCTCATTATGGAGGCTGATTTTTCTATAACCAGAGGAAAATGAATTGTTGGAAGCTCCTCAAACTGCGCAGCCGAGAAAGCCTTTGTATTAATGAGCAAAGCTTGGTTGATTAATGGGCAGCACGAAAGCAAGAGGGGACGGCTTCCTCCCTTCTGTCTTCCTGCCAGCCCAGAACAGGTAACCTACCAACGTCTCCAGGCAGAAGGTGCCCACAGCCCCAGGGCCTGCTACTGGCCGGGCCTGTGTGGCCTGACGACACTCCTTTCAGGTAGACTAAGGAACCAGTCTGGGCTCAGCCTCTGTGAGTCAGGCCGCATTATTCCAAGAATCCACCTTGTGCCAACCTCTCTGACCTTAACTGATCAGGAGTCCTCTATGGTAGCCCACAGTGAGTCCAGGAGAAGCTTTTCTGAAAGTTTAGCTTAGCTGAATGCCAACCCTGATTTTTACCCTTCATGCTTTCTGAGTCTCATCATGTTTTATAACCCACTAGTATATCACAGGCTCCCCTGGCTCCACGGTCAGCCCTGTGTAATGCCCTTTAACACAATAGGGCAAAGCACTGCAACTCCCATCATACGGGTGCGCACCTGGGTCAGGGAGCGAGCACGCGGCTCCTCCACCTCCGACGTGGGCCTTAACAGTGGCACCGAGGACAGTGTCTGTCTGGGGAAGACATTCCATCCGGCTCACCCTCAGGGCCACACAAGCCAGGAGCCACCCACAAATGCCTTCTTTTTTGATGCTTAACAAGGAAAGCAGCCTCCCCTCCGGCGTGCTCAGCCTGAACCCTGGCCGTGCTTTTGTCCTCCCTGTCCACAAAGAAGTCTTACCCTCAGAGATCAGAGTGAGGCCTCCTCTGCTACCCAGAACTGGGCACCGCCACTGTCCTCCACGTCAGGCGGCCTTTAAGAGTGGCACCCTCTCAGCTCTGAGGCATAGATGCCTGAAGTACCAGTGGCCTAAACGAGAGGGGAAGCCCAGCCTGCAGAGGACTGATTGTGCTAAATTCTGAAGGCCAACGTTCAACTTCATGGGCCCTTTCAGAAAACGCTGCAGAGGTCCAAAAAAATGTGTATGGAAGTGAATATTTATGAAAACAAAATATATTATGACATGCACATTTTAGAAAACTGACAAATACCACAATAACCATAAAATGAAGACAAATAACAATATCTGTATTGATTATCCACCTAACATACTTCTTGGTAGTTTTCCTATATTCTCAGCTGTTTATGCCCACAATTTTACATTGTTTCGAGGCAGAAAAGAGAACTACAACTCGGTCTTTTATTCTGTGCAGTTTGCCTCCACTTCCCATTGGCCCCAGTACGGGGCACCACAGGAAACACCTGTGAGGCACTGTGACCTCTAGACACATCCTCTTGCCAACACCAGGTGGACGTCAGGGGCAAGGGCATCCCGGAAGCCATCCCTAAGACACAGCAGCCAGGTCCAGCTTTCCATTCTGGGATGTGACTGTGATCTGCAAAACTGACTCACCATCATCCCAAGGCAGCTAGCCCTCTGCAAGATCCCCAAAGTGACTGCGGCCCCTCCACCACCAACCAAACAACAGGATGTGCTCAGAGAAGGTGGGTAGAAAGAGTGGTCTTAGCTGGTTATAGTTAAAACACCTTAATTTTTGAAATTAAGATAAATGACCATTTCTTCCTATTGCCGAGACCACCTCCCCAGACTCGGAGACAGGTTATGGAAGCCCGGAGCTTCCTTATCTTCTGTGTTGTCCTCAGGAGTGGGGAGCAAAGAGGAACTTGCGGAGAACATCTCTATCGCCACTGGGATTTCCTAAAGCTCCTAGCCTGGAATCGCAGGCCAAGAAAGGACAAACAATCAGAGGCATCTGTGTTGTGCAGATCCCTGCTACCTTAGTTTCCTTCCTGTTTCCTTCCGGCAGACCCAGTATACTGTAGCCCGAAGCCCACTCTCTTTCCCAGGGCCCACTAGATCCATCTGTCTCTTACAACCACGCTTTCCCTGGGCAGAAGACAATCCAGCAGTGTAGGACCAGTTTGTAACTGATTTCGCCTGAAAGTTTAACCTCTGGTACCCAGTGATCCTGGCTGTACTTGTAACAGAGGTGCCCATGCTGGAACTTAATGCTTGACACTAGGCCTGCTGCCTACACAAAATGCTGAGACGGGTGGATCAAAAATTCAAGTTCAGCCTGGGAACGCTAGCATCTTAGTGAGATCCTGCCTCTAAATAAAAAAAAATGAAAAAGGGACTACGGATATAGCTCAGTGTGAAGGGGCTGGGCTCGATTCCCACTGCCCCCAAAAGTAACATGTCATCCCTGAAACAAACAAACATATGAGTGTGTGATACAATACACACAGAAGTACACTACATGTATTAAAGCAAATCCCTTCAGTCAAGAGCGCTTGGAGAGTCTACCCCATTGCCTTCCACATTAATATGTTAGTTTGTTAACAGCAGAAAATTGAAATAGCTGGACATCTGATATGCTGCCCTTTCATTCCTTTCATTAGTTTATTCAGTGGTTCTCATGAACATAAATGAATATAGCACTGTACATTTAAAATCTTCCACATTTTAACTTAGCTGAGTAGAAAAGGTTGTCATCTGTAGTTTAACTTATGATTTTAGCCTTATTCACTGACATTTTTGTTCCAACATCTGCATAAAGTGTGACTTCACAGTATTTCATTCACTAAATCAAAAGTAAATAATTTGTTTTATAATAAATAATTGCTTGACAGACACTTTAGGTCTGTAACCTGGGCACCAGGAGGAGCAGAGTGAAAACGAGAGTGGAACGCGTAGGATTCTAATAACCCTCAGGACACGAAAGGAAATTGCATCTCTAATCTCAGAATCTGATTAAATATGAAAGGGGTGAGGAGCTGTCACATAATCTTGGGGACTTCTTGGGAGGAAGGCTTCTCTGCTTCATAGCAGAGGCCTTTTAATTGGAATTCCATATTTCTTTTATAAATATGAAACCGTATATTACTTGAGGAAATTACATTTGGTTATAAACACTGGAAAGATTCTATTTTTATTTTTGTAATAACTATGTCACTCAGATGGGAATTAAAATAGGAAAATTCAGGCTGGCAAATAAAAGCTGAAGAGGAAGCAGTGGTGACCACAGAAATCAACGTGTTTACCCCGAGTCTGGTCAAATCCTACTAAAGGCAGCATGGAGATCATACCCTACTTCCTCTTTCTCCCTTCCATTCTGGAGCTACTAAACGGAGGATTCCTTTGATTTTCATTAGGAAGGCTTTTTTATTGTGGAGTGTTTAAATGCTTTTATAAACTCTCTTATGCAGTTGTTCTACTTGTCTTTGGATGCCCATTTGTCCAACTTGATTTTACTCACTTGTTCCATCAGCCCATGTTTATTCAGCACCTAATAGGTACTGGATACTATTGCAAAAGTTAGAGCTACAATTGTGAGCAAAAGTTAGTGTCATTTAATACATAATAAACATATAATAATAAGCATATAACACTGACATCGCTATAGGGCAAAAATGGTCAAGTATGCGCAGTTTTACAAGGCTCAACTTGATGTTGAAGAGACAGACCTTACAAAAATAAACATAAATGACAGGTATTTCTACAGTTATGCAACAGCCTACTATAGACTCACTGCTTTGGATGGGCTCTTATCTAGCTCCTTCCCAGGCCTAAAAATCTGAAGCTCACAGTCAACAGGACTCAGCAAACAGCCACAAGAAAAAGCTGCTTTCAGTGAGTTTCCTGCCCTCTTGCTTTTTCTTTCATTTAATTTTTGATCTATGACGAGTTCTAACTTTCTTATTGGCAAAACGATGGATTTTGAAACCATTTATGTTTCTTTGATCAAGACTTCTAGTAATTTTTAACAGGAGGCTTGACAGAAGATTGGTTTAATAACATCTGAAATAAATTAAGTCATGGGTGAGTATGAGAAACATTTTCATTACCCAGTGACTCTCATTACAACAATGCCTGATGAATTACAATTTGTTCAGTTTTGATGGCTCTGGACCTTATTGTCATGTGCCTTCTAAAAGAATTAAGAAATAAAGATTTCTGGACAGATTTTTGTTTTAGGTCACCCTATGGCTCCTTTGCGCTTGAGCCCCTCAAACCTTCTGAGAGTTACTCACACCCACTGTTATAACTGGACGTCCCCGCAAAGCTTCATCTGCCTAAAGGTGGGGCTTGTGGGAGCTTGCTGGATCCTGGGAGCATGACACTGGGATTAAGCCTGTGGGTTGTAGATTAGTCCACTGATTGGTTCAGCACAGTTCTGGGTGTGGCTGAACAGACAGAAGCCCCACCCTGGTGTGGGTGTCACCGACAATAGGCTTGTAGCACGGATGGAATTAAGGGACAGGAAGGCTCTCTGCTGTGCTTCACTGCTCCCTGCCTGCCTGCCCTACTGCGGACTGTTTCCCCTCTTCCACGCTGCCCTGCCTTGGAGCCAGATGACTATGGACTGAAACCTCTACAGATTACTAGCTAAAATAAGACTTTTCTCCTTTAACTTGTGGGTGTTGGCTATTTTGGCCCAGCAATGAGAAAATAACTACGGCACCCACATATTCCTGGAAGAAGTGGGAATAGGAGACTGGAATCACAGTGGCCATTTGTCTTTAGAGCCGCTTGCAGCCCTGGGGAGTGGAAGAAGCCCTGAAGCTGGAGGGAAAAGCTCCGCCACTGAATCAGCTTTGTGGGCTCTCATGCGTTACCGACACATAAAGCCTCAGTTTCTCACATAAAGCATAAGGAGAAGGTCCTCTATTCCACAGATGGTTAAATAAAAAACACATATAAAAGTGCTCTGTAAACCATAGCTACACAGAAGGGGAATTGTTAAAAGGAAAGGAAAGGAAAGGAAGGAAATAAAATAAAAAAGAAAACAGTGATTCATTTCAGAAATTAAAGGGAGAGTTCCCAAATGACTAGAGAGAGGAGAAGAAACAGAAGCCAGTGAGCCTGGAGTGAAAGAAAAGTACAAAATCTTTATTTCTACATTACAGGTGTAGAGGTTTACAAGGGGCCATGACAGAGAAGAGTAAACCAACCAGAAAGAACACACTGGTTTGCAAACAAAATAGCCAAAGTTCACATCCGGGCTCCACCAATGTCTAGCAGTGAAGCTGGGCGATTTAGACAGCTGAGAACCTCTGTTCCCCATCTGTTAATGGGAGTAAAACTGTACGTGGATTAGACACACTGGAGTTCAGAAAGCATCTGGATAAAAAAGAGGCTTTATAAATGTAAATCTTTCCCCACTGTATAGTCATAAACAATCCTCAGGCCAGCCTTGTGAGTTAGAATTCTGTTACTCTTATCTTAATGCTGAAGAAACTGGTGTGTCCAGAGGAACACATATGTGCAAGCAATAAAACTATGGCACAAACCTAGCTCATTTCTAATACCGACTACTGGAATTTCTTATACACTACTACCACCTCCCCTGTGATAGCTCAGGGCAGTATAACAGGGATGGAGTAGGAATTTTAACTACAGTAATCAAAGTCATCCTTCTAGAGGAAATAGACATACATGGACGGTGAAAAAGTGCTGTCCAAGTATTTAGGTGGTTTACCACCTACCCCAAAGGTGCAGAGAATGGCCTGCAGCTTCAACCTCAGGTACATAGCTTTCTTATCAATGTGCTGTGGGATAATAATGCTGCATCCAACCCAACAGGTTCAAAGGGACTAAACCAACATCCTTTACTGGAGGATTACGTCACAGCACATGGCTGGAGAGCCGATGCCTCCTGATTCGGTGCAGTGATTGTGTACTGCCCTCTAAGGTTCTTTGCTACGATGCATTTAAAATGCCATTTGGCTATGTGTAGTCACACATGCCTGCAAGACCAGCTCCCAGGGAGGGGGATGGATGAGGAATGCAACCCTATCTCAAAACAAAAATAAAGATGGCTGGGGATGTAGCTTTGCAGTACAGCAGGCACTTGCCTGACATACACAAAGCCTTGGGTTCAATTTCCAGTGCTGAATTTTTAAAAAAGCATTTTGTCAGGTAATATTTAAATTTGCTTTAGTAGCAATTTGCTTTACCTCATTGAGTTTGTGATAATCCACTGTCATTCTCCAACATCCATCTGTTTTCTACACAAGCCAACTAGAAACACTGAGGTAGGATGGGGTAGAAATTGTATCTTACATCTTTCAGGTGCTCGGTGATGGTGCTAATCTCTGACATCGCTCTAGGAACCCAGAGGGTTCTAAATCAGCAAGCAATATAAGGCACTGTTTCTTCCTTAGCAAGAATTTATAATCCTAGATTCAAGGGTTTTGAAAATGTGAGTGGTTTCTTCTCTAGTCACTCCCTAGTGATACACAGAGAAAGATTTTACTTTACCCACAACGTTGACTCTTCTGGTCTACAAAATCCTGTTCCCAAGGGAGAACTGCTTCCATAGAGGGAAACAGCAGTACTTTACTTTCCTGGAAGCCGATAAACATCTGGCTCTTTGGGGTCCTCCTGGCATGAATTCAATAGGAAAAAAAAAGATCTCACTGTACTAAATGGGATGACTGATGTTCTCAAGAGGATATAGAACTGCCATTACTACCCACAGGAGGAAAGAAAGCATTTACATGTAACTCAAGAGAGTCCCTGGGGCATCTCTTAGTACTCCAAGTCCTATAGGAAAAATCAATAAAAATTTTAATGACCCAGTATAGGCAGGGCTAGTAATACCCCAGGGCCTCAGGAATGACAGTTTGAGGCACTCTCTACTGTCAGGCAACCAGAGTCAGCTGAGGTCCTTTGTAGAGGCAAAGGAAATAAGGACTGGGTGGTGGAAGAAGGTGGTTATAAAAGTACCATCTACCGCCACATAGTGGCAGGAACAAGGATCACAGTAGTAATATTTCTTCCTTATTCATATTTGAGTATGTTTTGACATTTTGAATGGCAAATGTGTTCTCTTCACCTCATCCATTCCGCTGCCATTCAGCATAAGACGTGGTGAAAGGAACTTTACATCTTAGGGTTTAAGTTACAGGATATCAAAGGAAGAACATGACTCAGCAAGAAAAGGAATGCACCTCATCCAATGATGAATGAGAAGGATTTGTATGCACTTTTGGCAAGACTGCCATGTGTGGTCACTTATGCAAGGGGTAGTGTACTATGGTAGGCTGAGGCACAGCTCTTTGGAAGGTGAGAAAAGGCTAAAAAACACATACACAGAAGACTTGTGACAAAACATGTCAACTTATCTGAAACGACACCACGTTTCCCAGAATTTTCTTCACTGCCTTGTTTCAAGTTAGAATCAGACAAAGGAGGGCAGTGTGCAGAAGGTTTGGAGGGCAGAACGACATGGCAGGCATACTTCTAAATCTCAGAAGACCGAGAAGGGTGGTCATTGCAGGTCCTGCGTCATCATCGCTGATCTCCTGGCGCATCTGGATGGCGCAGCGCAGGGGCCAGGCCCACGGCCACTCCAGCCCGTTCATGTCTGCCTTCAGGGTCAGGTGGTGCTGGTTTAAGAGATGACACAGAAGCTCGTCCTGCAGAGCACATACACCATCCATGCTGGAACCATGGCGGAAAGGAGAGATGGATCCCCGTACCAACCCACACAGCTTCGTATCCTCACAGGCTCCTGTCTGCCCTTGCTTCCCGTATCCCTCGCCTGTCTCTGCCTCCTGACCTTACTGCTTCAGGATCTACCAGTGTACACAAAACAAGCCACCTTTCATGTACTGTTTCATCAATTCCCACAGTAACTGCACACACTCAAATGTCTATGAGAAACCCTTTCTTACATAGTACCCCAGCACCTCTCCTTCTCTGACCCACTCTCACTAAAAGGTATTTGGGTGTGAGTGGCAGAGCTGAAGCTTATACATACCTGGCTCATTTCTGTAACTGATTCCAGGTGCCTTCCACTAGACAAGCGCTGCCTCCACCACAATAATTCAGAAGCATGTAACTGGAGGGTGCTAGCTATCACTCTCCCTCTTGGAGAAATGGAGACCTACAGGCTACATGAAGAGCAATGGAATCTAGGATGATTGAACATCTTGTCCAAAGGCACAGATTAATGAACAAAGCCAGCCTGCCGGGGAGGTTTCTGAGAGCACGTCCCACCCCGGGGGCGTCCATCAACTTTGGCCCATTCAGCACTTTCAGCTGCAAATTGTATAATAAAGACAGAAGGTGTGTTGATCAAATTTTCGGATGACACAAGGGTGGGCAAGCCAGCAAATATGCTGAGTGATAGAACCAAGAGTCCGGAGATTTGACAGGATGAATAATGAGGTACGGCTAACAAGATGAAATTTAGCAGCGGTAGACATCAGGTTTTACTCTGCTCAGCGCTGGTCTGGACAGTGGTGCTAAAGCCCTCCCTAACTTACAGATGGTGCCAGGCTACCGCATGACCCCAGTGTGGGCAGAAGCACAGGGTGCTGTGGAGAGGGTTGCTTCAAGAGTTCACTTTTGAGTTCAAAAATCATCTCACACATACAGACTTCGAAAGATTTGGCTTAGTAGCAGTCACTGTGAAAAAGACACTGTGTTCAGTATCAATCCGCACTGTAGCTATGTTAAAGCCTTCATTAGGTACCTCAGCTCCAATATTCAAAGTATGCTACCTCGATACAGATTGAAGATAATCTTACAACTCTTCCCTGCTCAGAATCACATAGCTGATGCTTGGGACACAATGCTGATAGCCACACTTTAGTTACAAACCAGAGCTTGACTAACATTGTAAGAATACATAAGTAGGCCATAAGAAAAACATATTAAAGAGAGTGTTCGTGAGACTTGGTTCAAGGCAAGTTTTCCTATAGAAAAAATAGAATTGTATTGGTACTTACAGAGAACAAATGAGTTTGTACTCTTTTGCTCACTATAAAAAAGCATGTAATCTAGTATTTCTGTCTGGTTGCCAAGTCAAACTACTTAGAACTAAAGCTCACAATCCGCTCCAGCCATGTGACCTTAAGAACGTTACCACTTCCTCTGCTCTCATCCATAAAATGGGAAAGAAAAGAATGGCCCCTTCATGTAGATGTTTTGGGGTTGTGGTGGGTGAAACAAATAGCATAGATCACGAGTGGCCACTGTGAGGATTCTAAAACGCAATATGTGAAGCATTTCGAGAAGGTCATCTGGTCCTGGTCGGAGGAGAACGGACCCTCCCTCGGGTTCTGGGAAGGAACAATGTTCTGATGCACGCAGCGCTTCCTGAACAGAGCACCCTGCAATCTGAGCAGAGAGCGCCCATTTAAACCCCACAGGCCGTTGCCGTCAGGGATGTCGGAGCGTTTCTTGACCTCCTGTGTGTGGGTCGTGCCCTTACACCTCAGCATGTTGTGAGCTCCACTCGGGAAAGCTGCCAGAGCCTGCTACTCTTCAGTGCCCATGTGGGCACTGCTCCTGGAGTGAGTAGACTGGAGAGCAGCTTCTGCACCGGATCTGAGGGAGAGTCTCGAGGTCATAGACATTCCAGAACATAAGATTCTGTGATGCTGCAAATCCATGAATTATAATTGCACTGAAGCCAGATTACAGCTGAGTCTTCAGAGAAAATGACATAACTTCTTTGTCTTACTTTTGATAGATTCCACAAAGTATATTTTAAGAAATAAATATTTTTTACAGCAAAATTCAAAATCCTTCAGATGGAAGCTAAACTACTTTAACAGAGAGTTTCACTTCCTAATTGGTTAAACATCTGTTCCAGTTCTGAGCACAGATTTATCTTTATCAAATACTGCTTGGTCTCTGACTCCTGCAGGCTGCTGTGTCCTGGTGTGAGGGGGCAAATCAGACTTCACGAAGCCTCTGGAGGAAGGCTGAGGAAGGCCACGGAGGATCGGAGAAGAGAGACAAGAAGTGCATGAGATCCTGGCACGAAAACTTGATTGGCTTCAGAGCTGCATGGAACCAGATTTGAACTAGGAAGATTCCCAACGATGGCTTCCTCCATTTTCCTCTGCTTTCCATGAGAGACTACAACTTCCCGGATGCAACATGTGCTCATAACAGCAACTGGAACCTGGGCCACCCAGCACCTTGCCCGGGCTCTGGTTTCCCACCTCCCCAGGCTGCTGCCCTGTGGAGCTGCCCGGCCCACCCATGGCTTCTCTTTGTGCTTGTTTTGCTCTCCAGAGCAAGGAGGGTTGAGGGAAATTTTAACAAAGAAGTCAGTGAACAACAAACTATTTTTCACTCAGGTTAATTTCTTGGGACAAATCTGTTCCACGAGACACAAAAAGCAATTCCATATCATTCAGATTGTTGTCCATCTCTGCTTTGCAAATAAGTTAAAAAGCAAATGCCTCGTGAACCTCATCTCAGGGGCCCAGAGTCTGGCCCTGGCTCTGTCCATAGTTCTCCCTGAGGCTCTTGGGATCTTTCACAGCCTTCTTCCATTCACAAACTACTCTCATCCCAGTCAGAGCCAGACTTAAAGGAATGCCTACCTTCTTTTTGGTAAGGTTTGGGTAAGGCCAATGGAATGACCAGATGTTTTGAAGGAGAGGGGAGCTAGGAAGCCAGAAGGTATTACTCCAGAACTGCATACCCCAAATGTGACCCCAAATCTCAGGTCTTCCTGCTGCCTGAGAATTTGGACATTCTTGGGAAAGGACTAAGAGTCACTACTTCATACTAACATGGAACAGACAACTTCAAGGCCTGTCTTAAGCCTCTGGCTTTAGCATGATCACCATTTAGCTACTAAGCCTCTTCCCTTACATGGCTTTCTACAATTCCCTGATAATCTAGAAATAGAACTTTCCACCCTGGCTTCTGGGATCCAGTAAGACAGTTTAAGAATGAAATACTACCGTTCTGTGACCTACTCTAACCCCTTAGCCATGTGGCTTCCCTTGTCTGCTTATAAATTTAATGGAACAAATAACAATAGTAACCAATGACTACTTACAAAAGATCTATTTTTGCCCTAAATAAATTTGTAGTAATAGACATATTACTCATATCCACAAAAGGGGGGTTCCGACTGGGGTTGCTCGGGAGAGGCTTCCAGGACTGTGCGTTTGTCAGCCACTTTGACACAGCGCTGACGGTCCAGTCTCCAGGGAGCAGCCAGCGTCAGGCCCCCAGAGCTCACTAGTCCATGGTGAGGTGGTGCAGGGCTCTGCGTACTTAGTTGTTGGGCAATTTCTCAATTTCTATAGAACCTCAGGGCTGCCACTCACGTATGCATCTACTCAGGTCTGTGGCACACAAGGGTGGGGACGAGAGCAACTCTGAGCAGCAGAGACAGTCTGTGCAGGCAGTTGGCACTGTCACACCAAAAACCCCCAGGAGGCACTGAAAACCAGAAAGGATGCAGGAACACAGTTCATTGTTCTTCTCTACCTTCTGCCGAGACATGTCCCCAACATCATCTTGGACTCAGGCACCAGAGGCGGCAGAGTAAAGAGCTCACCTCTGAGTGTACAACAGAAAATCTCGGAAGCAGCAGAGACTGAGCCCATGGAATACGCAAAGCAACCCCAGTATATCACATTGCCAGCCTGCAGTCCCGTGCTTCCGGACCCTCTCTGGGTTCAGTGTCACCTGACAGGCGATGACACAGCCAGTGTCATTTGCTCCCCACCATGTCCCACAGAAAGGAGGCCCCGAGAGAGGCTGAGTTAAAGCAGTATACGTCTCAGAGCTGCAGCCGTTCTGGGGAGGCAAGCGTGGCCCTCTGTGTAGTTTTCATGTCAGCCTCGGTACCTTCTTGCACTGTCTCCAGACAGGCCCGGTGCCGGACGGTGAAGCAGGAAGGACGGACCTGTTGTGCAAAACGATCGATGCAAAATGGCCACTCCAGTTTCACTTGTATCTTGAAAGTTAGAACTAAGAGCCCTCTTATCCATATTTGCATGCAATTTTCTGAGTTTGCTTTAATGGATATGACATTTCATTAATTCTGATTCATTGTGTACTCAAGCCAAAACACATGCAGTTTAGTTCCACTTACTGACAGAAAATAGAAGCTGAAAAATTCCAAGTCAGAGTAATAACTGAAGGTATGTAATTACTCATTACCCAATCAGCTACCAGGTTCAAGGGGTGAGAATGGTGTGGAGATAAATTGCAACTTTTGTGAGTGAGTCTGACAGACTGTGTTACAAGGTGTGCTTCTTTTGATTAATGACACAAGGAAGAAAGGTTTAGGAAAGGTGTTTCCACTGACTCTGCTACTTCTAGACTGACCCTTAAAATGTTTCTACCAGTTACCAAGGAAAACATAAATTATAGTGAGCAAAGTGTGAATTTTGTAAAAACATATAAAAAATCTAACATCTATAACTTCTTTGCTCTAATTAAAAAGAAACTCAAAGTGATAAATCTTAGAATAATGCCAGAATAATTTGGCTACAGATCTCAACTTTCTCAGAAAGTTTACTTTAACAAATGAAGAAGAAAATAAACACAGTTGGGCTATTTATCGTGATCAGTTAACAAGAGTTTGAACTAGTTTAGATGCTGCCTGAGTTCTGTTAGCCGTCAATATTTTTACTTATTATTTTTATATTAGTTTATCAATTATACGAGTGAATCGCTATTTTTTTCTAAGTTTTATGTCTTCGATTTCTATGGAAAAAGCACATGGCTTGCCTGTTTACTCATGAAACAGGACCAAGAAAACCGTTTCCAGTTGCTGCGCTCCACGGGCTTCCTGCATAGATGCGTAGTGTGATAACCGCAAAGCAAAACCAAAACCACTGAGAAGCAGAACTGGGCAGAATCCAGTGAGCGGACACAGAAAAGGCACTGGTAGGGAAGGGAGATATGGGAAGGCTTTAGGTCTTCTGATCCTTTGGAAAGATTTCATAAAGGAGGCAAGGCTTCCTTGGGGACTCGGGGAGGGGCCAAGGAGGGTTCCAGAGGGACCACAACTGGGCAAATAACCTTGGTGTGGGAGGGACGGAGTGTGCCAACAGCCGGAGAGTTCCCAGCCATGCAGGCCGGGCAGCCCTGCTGGGACTGAACAAGGGACTGAGGGACCAGGAGTCCAATGTAGAGCTGCTTGCCAGCCCTGGCCTGAGGAGGCAGATGGAGGGTGGAGAGACCTACAGAGATCTTCCACCTCCAGAGGAGAGAGCTGGGGCTGAAAGCAGGCTACGGGAGAGAGGCAGTAAAGGGAAAAGAGAGGTGGAGGCAAGAATCCCAGCAACGGAGGCTCCTCAGGAGCCAGGACTGGCCGGGAATGCAGGATGAAGACCGTGTGGCTGGCTCTGAGGCTCTCAGCCTGACCTGGAAGTCAGAAAGATAATTATATCTTGTAAAATGGGAATATGGGTATGGGGCAGATTTGCAGAAAGCTTCCTGGACCAGGGAGACGATGGTGGGATGGGCTGGAGGTGGGCACCCAGGCCTCCGCTGGGATGCAGTGACGGTGGGGGGTAGCACCAAGTGTGTACCCTCCACACTACTCCTGAAGCAAATTATTAAAATTACTAAAACCCCTTTGAAGTTAACAAAAAGACACTGAGTTTTTCTACTGGCCAATCACACATGGACACACAAGCACACACGCAGGCACACACGTGTGAGGAGAGGCTCAATCTCAGAGATGGAGCAGAGGCAGCCCGGAGGGAGGAGTGTCAGGCAAGGGCAGGGACCCCACCTGCCGACCGGATCAGCAGGCAAAGCCAGAATCCACAGGAGCCCCATGGCCCCAGAGCAGAGGCTGTGCCTCCTCTCCTTCCCTTCTGTCCCCCTGCTCATTCTCAGAGTGCAGCCTCACCTGGCACCCTACAGCTTTGGCTTCAGGGAGAGGCTGCCCAGGCCTCACACTTGGAGAAGAAAGCTAGTGTCTAATTTGCTGTGAACTGTCATGCACAATAAAGTGTTCATTAACTTTAATTGTGAACACTTTAAGTCCCAATCATTGTAATGAAAGGATACACTGAAAAATAAAGAGCTAAGTGTCCCTTTAAAATGTCATATCTTCTGTCTTCACCTGGGCTCTTAAACCAAACAAAGTCAGGCTGAGTGAGGTGCACGGTGCCCGCCCACAGTGATGTCACTGCCTTTGAAGGCCAGCTCCAGCAGCTTCTCCTGCTGTCCCTCAACCACAAGGACTCTCCCACTCAGGACGCCTGGAAGCTCTTCCCTGGCCTTGCCTTGTGTCTGATTGTCTTAACTACACCGAGTTTCTCACAAACAGGCACACATCTTCATCATCCCTAGTATTTTATCCCCAGCAATAGTGACTCCTGTGCTCAAAAATGATTGCAGGTGGATTGAATGAGTGATTTAAAGAAAAGTTGGTGGAAATTCATCATGAGAGACTCAGACGTATGATAATTTCTTTAATGTACATCCAAACCAAACTGTACAACTGACAGGAAGATTCGGGTGGCCACACATCACTTGTGCTCTGAGGCCTTACGCAGCTTGGCCCGCTTGTTAATGTATTAGCTGCACTGATAGATGCACACACTGGTGAAGTCCCTGCATTGAAAGACCCAACTTTTCATTCTAAATTCTTTGTCTAGGATAATGCTCTAGTTCTTTATATACTAGAGTCTAGGAAAAGTCACAGTCACTGTTTGCTCAGAAAACAGAGGACTTGAGACAAAGGTTTAAATCTGTGTTTCTAACCCAAAAGCATGCAGGCAAGTTACCAAAAGTCTTCACAGCTATTGTTTTTTCTACAGATGAAGTAGGAGGGCACCCAGGAGCAGGGTCTCATCCTGTCAGCCAACTCAAATGGCACAAGTCACATAAGTCCTGCTTTCTTCTTCCTGTAATTACAATAGTGATTGAAAACCGTCTCTCCATAGATGGCAGTGTCTCATTTGTGCAAATGATGACTTTGACTCTTTCTAACTTGAAACTACTAAGATTAATTCTCTACACTGGCTAAACTGAGTGATTCCCCCCAACAAGCTCACTTACTTTTATAACGTAACATCTAGTCCTATAACAGTGGACTCATCACCTGTTAGTGGAAACAGACTTTTTCTGCTTGGAAAGACAGGTGTGATAGCTTTGTGATGTGTTAACTTGGGCATGCTAACCTGCATCGCCCAGAACTTCCTTTATTGTAGGTGTCTGGACAGAATGAATCACAAGGGAGATTGCGGGGAGATTTTGGAGAGAGGGCGGCAGCCATTTCGTAGGATACATACATGGTTACTGACATGATTTGCCTCCATGATGCGATATAAAGCAGCATCAGGACCAAATGTGTGTGTATGGGTACAAGACAAATGGCCCCAATTTCTGCAGGATCCCTTCTTCACAAAAGGCAGAGGCAAGAAGAACGGTCCCAGGTTTCAGTCTGTCGTTGTGGGGATTCAGTTTATGCTTGTAGTTTCAGCTATGCGTGTGGTGGTCCAGCCTGCTGTGGCTTGCCCTTTCTGTCAGCCCTGTGACTTTAAGCTCTAACATCAGACATGAAGACAAAATTACAGGATTGCTTGGCCAATTATAAAAGCCAATTCCCTGTACTAAATCCAAATACTGACAGACAGACGAATACCAGGTAGATAAGTGAGGATGGGTAATGGAAAAGTGATGGAGACAGACAGGTGATAGAAGAATGGATACCTACGTAAATCACGGATCTAAGACATCGGAGTCAGATTCATGGACACACAGACCTCCTACTGGTTCTACTGCTTCTGCTTCTCTGGTTGCATCTCAACCAACACAGATGTTTTCTGCAGAATTTCATGATCATGATGATCACGTGGCCCTGTATTTGTGTATATATCTCCTTGACTCTCCTTTTATCTGATCGATAAATGAAAACATTAACAAGAAAGAAGAAAAAGTCTTACCCCCCTGAATAATATTTAAATTCTATCCTCTTAATGTACTTTGGAGTCAGTCATGGATCCAAACCTTAGATCTTACACTATTCTAACGCAGGTAACCTTTGCATCCATCTAGGTTTTGGTGCTGTTTCTTTATCAGTTAAATGGGGATAATTATGCCTTGCCTTACTGCGCTAATCTGAAGACTAAGTGCCATGAGGTATGCAAAGTTCTGCACACACTGCCGAAGAGGAAGGTGCTTGCATGACCTTCCTTTCCTATCTTTCAAGTCCCTTCTGTGGTTCCAGTTCCTGCCCAAGGACATTCCCAGTAAACCCAGCCTGCAATGGCCTTCCTCCTCTCTCTCTCCTCTTCTTCGACACCACCCATGTTGACACCCTTATCTTGTCTATTCTGTGTACCCCATCCACTAGATATTTATTTTTAGATTAGAGAGTCTTATGGCTCCACATTAACAAGAACTGCATTCTCTTAGCATTTTACCTCTCATCATGCACTGTGACACATATCCCCTCTCTGGATCCCCACAGCGAACACACCTAGCACTGTCAGTTAATAAAATGGCCACAGTCTCTAAATGCTGTGCTTTCAAAAGCATTAATTTTCTCCCACTGCTTGTAGTCAGGAGCAACTTGGATGACCACAGACAAGGTAGAGCTACTAAGAGGGGGGCTGGTTATCACCTAAGAAGTGCTGGTGCTCCATCAGTACCTGTCTGGGCCTGCGTACGTCCGCATTCATCCAGACTGTGAAAGGAAATAAAGTAAATTATAAAAGGAGGGTAGGGAATACCTGGCACAGGGCACCGCTGAGTCACAGGTGACCGGCACCTGCTATGGCAAGGCAGGCGTCCAGCAGCATGCCTTCCACTTCACCATTAGTATCGAGTTCGACTGCAGGGTCAGCATCTGAGGCAGCAGACACTTTCAAATAAAGGCAATGCTTTCCTCCAAAACACGGATGCCAGCTTCCCAAATGGCAAAAACTTCCCACTGGGTTAACTGAAGTGCACATTCTAAAAGATGCTATGAATTACGTGATTATTTTAAGATAAACTGAACTATAGCAATTGCAGATTTGTCAGTAAAGATTTCCAAGCATCAGCCCATGGATATGCAAGGGAATTTTAGTCTACAGAAAAGGCCGAAGGGAATCTGGCTTTATAGATTACTTCCAAAAGTCTACAAGTCCTCCCAGAGTTCCTAGCATTCTAACGGGGCACCGGGACTCCAAGGCAAATCACCCCGACCTGAGGTGACTAACAGGGAGCAAGTGAATATGTTTTTAAGCTACTTAGAAATGTTCACATCAAAGGCCACTGAAAATGGATTAACCCTAGATTTGAAAGAATTGTTTATTAGGGATTTATAACTGAAACACAGAGTAGGGAGAGATGGGCAATTCTTTCTGTAACCAAAGATCCACACTGAGTACAAATCGTATTTATCATCCTATGAATGATAACGAAAAGAGATTCAGTATGATCCTCATGCTTCAACTGACTGTAAGTCTTCAGTATGAAAGTCAAATTGATCAGAGACAAAAACTGCTTAGAAAATTCAGGGGTAGACTGCACAAGGACAATACATTTAATGCAAAAAGTATTGTGTAATACAATTGGGGAATTGTCCAAATTTGCCTGAAAGAGTAATGAACCCTGGAGCTTTACTATGCTTCAGTAAAAAAATCTAGGATTTCCCAAGGAGCATTTCTTAAAACCCTTTATCTTACAGACGGCTGTATAGAAAATGGTTGATAAATATATTGGGCACTGTCATAAAAGCATTGGAATCAAAAAAGAAAGAAAATTCCTCCCCAGTCTGAAGTGTCTAGGTGTTCACCATTGAAAATGTTAGTGTCTTCTGGCACCACAATCAAAAAATAAAACTTCTAGAACTACTAGATCAGACCAAGAAAAGACACCTGGAGTTTCAGATGACCTCTGACACTTGGCCCCTTCTCCCACTGCTGTAACACATTCCCACAGCTTCATGATCAGATCACTACTGACATGGATAAAATAAAGCCTTACGCATCTTACAGTGGCGAGATCCTGTGATGAAAAGATTTGCATTCCGATATTCCACTTAACATACAGGGTTGGTTTTCTTCCCTGAGAAGACCAGATCCCTCACCAAGCTTCAAATAAGAAAGACAGATTTCAAGTCTCTGAGAAGAATTTGCACTGGGAAGATTATTTTTAATTCTCCTGAGTCTTAACTTTCTCTTTGACAAACACCCGTCATCATGGCCCATTGTTTGCATAGGAAGTGCATTGTCTCTCATGGCAGACAGAGAACAAGGCCTATTCAGACTTGGAAGACAATGTACATTCAAATCCCCATTGAATATAATCAAGGAGGCTTGTTTCACATTACAGAGTGATGAATCTGAACCAATCCTGATCTCTAGAGCATCTTCACAGGCCTAGCCAAGATAAACTGCATGGAGAGCTCACTAGTTTACCTAGCCTGACCTCTCAGCTTCTCCAGCAGCCCCTCCACCGTGACTCAATATTAGATCTTTTTAATAGCCTCTGTTCTCCGGCTGGCCCACAATACTCACTGGGAATATGACATGGCGGGCTAGTGACAAGTTTGGTTGTTCACATCTCACATTGCGGCTAAAAAATGCATTGACTGATAAAGAAGACAAAAGTCCATGTACTTCAGCATCATCTACACACCTGGTGCAAGGTCAGGGATTAGGACACTGGAGAGGAAGTGGTGGGAAAGGAGGTAAATGTAAGACAAGTACTCAGAAACTTCATATACCCATGCTTGCCAGTACACAGGCTAACTAGAAAGTCTACTTCCCAGATCTCCGGTGTTCCTCAGAGTTATCTAAGACTCTGAGACATCTAGTTCTCTGAACATTTTCACCAGCATCAAATTTTAGTCACTGGAACCCAGGTTCAGGACCCATCAGTGGAAGGAGGCTACCTAACCCATGCTCGAGGGAAAACAGAATTGATGGTAGGAACACAACCTGGCCTATGCAGAGCTTAGAGAGGCCCGGTGGATGCAAAGTCTGATGGATCTTACTGAGATCTGTCTTGTTTTAGACTAAGCTTTCTGTAGAAACACGTTCAACGCAGGGACAAATTCATAACTGCCAACCTAGCTGTTTCACAGGAATAGTCTTGAGGAGAAGAGGAGGTTCATAAGCGTATCTAGAAATAGCACAGGAGGCCTGGGATGCAGGCTTCTCTCCTTTGCCCCGGTCTTGGGAAATAGAAGAAATAATCTGTATTCTTCTAGGTTAGTGCTTTCAATGATACAAACAGCCCACTGTGACACGTGTGCTGTAGGCTCACCACACTGTCCACGACTTACCTGCCAGCTGATGCCACAGTCAAGTTGAGTAACTGGCAGAGCAATAACTAAAGGCGTGTTCTGCAAGGGTGCAGGCAGATTGTAGAGCAAATATACAGGATGCTGCAGTACACTGAGAGCTGAGCGAGTCTTCCCACCTCTAGGCCCAAAGCAGCAGTGAGGCAGAACAGGTTCTGGAACATGGACAAAGAGAGACTGTGGAGGGCTATCTAGGGCATCACCTTCTTGCCATGACTCACTGAGTAAAGGTGACTCTGAGTAGCAGAGCTGAAACAGTATCCAGGCCATCTACTCCTTTCCTCTGGCCAACGTCCTGCAGGAGCACAGCACAGGGACAGAGCGGCTACAGAGCACACCCACAGAGTCATGGAAAGGCCATTTGTAAAAAGAATCTTTGCATGTGATAGCCATCATGATGCTAACATCAGACTTACGCCAAAATACCATACATGCAGCAGCTCACTTCACCACATTTTTTGTATCCTCAGCTAGTTTTCACCCACTTCTTAGCTGACAGGTTCCTTCCATAAAAGAGCTCCGAGTTCTCAATGCATGGCACATGCTAATCTGGCAGAGAGAGTGCAGCCTCGAATCTCAGGTGAGCACAGCCCAGCTAGGAATGCCCGCTGGAAGTCACAGTGCAGTGACCGTGACCCACAGCACCAGTTCCAACATGAGGCAGCTGTGCAAAGGGGCAGCGGCCTAACCTCCAGCAACCACTGCCCTGCAGATGACGCCTGTGCTCACCTAGTACACACACGAGAAAGCTGTCCTACCACCCCTTTCACACACAGCAGCGAGTAGATGCAAAGCACATGTGAAGCAAGTTAATTCCAAAGCCATACTGCAGGTCCCCTGCATGGAGACCTGACAGTTTATAGGGCTCAGAGCCATACCAAGGGCCTGGGACACTTCAAGGAAGGAAAGGACTGTGGAGGCCTCCATAAAGGGGACAGGGGTCCTTCCCTTAAACCAGAAGATCCCACTTCTGATGCTTCCAGAAAGAAAGTCTTGTAGAGACTTAAGTCAAAAAAGAACCACTGGACTTAAAGAAGGCCAGTTTTTTCATAAACACTTTGGGGCCTCTGTCCTGGGTCAGAATGGCACACTTCGTTATGATTAGGTTTAGCTAATGGGCCCTGCCCTCAGTGAAAAGCGTGAAAGCAGCTCTGAGCAGCGCCATTCACGTCCACCGCTGCCTCCAAACTCCTGGGCCACAGCTGGTCCTGTGTTCATGGAAACTAAAAGCAGGAGGCAAAGGAGAAATCCATCTAACTTGTCCTCCCCGAGCTATAACACACCATAAACTTCTTTTCAAATGGAATAGATCTTAACTGTTCTCAAAAGCAAATATTCAACTCTGAATTAGACTCGCTTGACAATTTAGATGGATTTCTCCTTTGCCTCATACTTTCAGTTTCCATGAAAAACTTTCTTACTCAGCCTCCAGAGATTCCAAGCTTTTGCCATATTGCCCCCCAAATTATTAACATTTTAATCTTGTTTTAATTAACTTTTGCTCCAATGGGATAAAACTGACAGGATCTGAGTTTGCAAACCAGAAGCTGCAAAATCTGGCATACTTGATTAGCAGCTCAAAACAACTACAGAGACCAGGGCAATCCTCCAGGCGCACACAGCCACCGTGGGAGGGGTGGGAAGACTCTGAGAGGTCCCCCTCCATCCTCTCCCTCCTCCTCAAGCCCTGTACTCAACTGTTGCACGTGTGAAGGAAGCCACATCCTCAAGTCTGTCAGTGGACTCTCATCCGGCAGGGAAATGCACCCGGCTGTCACCTGTCTCTCAGAAGCTGAAGAAGCTCCCAGAGCTCCTGAAAACAGGTAACGTTAAAACAGCAGACCCTCCCTTTTCCACTTAGCTTTCGGTGCTTTTGCCCTCTTAGTGTCCTTTGCTGGAGACTCCAACTCTGCCTGGTATCTTAATGCCAATTCCTCCTGGGGCTCATTTCTTGTTTGTCTTTCTTTCTCCCTCTCCCTCTATGCTCACTCCCTGGGTGAGCTCGTAAGTCTTCTGGCTTTAAATAGCCTGTTTACAGCAATGACTCCTGAACCTCTGTCTTCGGCCTAGGAATCTTCTCCTGGAACACCTTTCCCCCTGATAGTTGAAAATATAGCTCCTTAATTTCTTTCAAAATAGTCTCTAAATATTATTTCTTTATCTAATACTACCCTGACTCCTCAATTTAAAATTACATTCCCCCGAGGTTCCTCAGAGACCAGAAATATGACAAGCGTGTCCACTCACCATTTCTATTCAGCCATGGAAACTGGAAATAAATGAACGGCATGAGAACCAAGACCTGTCATGTAGAGGTACAAGATCCCAGTGATGACTGTAACTGTATTGTAGACCTAAAAAGTACCAATAAAATCAATGAGGAAAAAAAGGATGTGACAAATAAATAAATAAATGGCATCCCAATAAATGGAAAGAAAAAAGTGAAACCATTACTATTTGTAAGTGAAAATGATTTTATATCTAGAAAATCCTAAAGACTCCACCACAAAAAATTAGGGCTAAAAAATTAATTCAAGATAACAGAATCCTCTACATACAAGACCAAAAAACAATCCACCAAAAGATTCTTAGAATAATCAAATTCAGTAACATAGCAAGATACAAAGTCAATAGTATTCTTGTACAGTAATAATGGACAGGCTAAGAAAGAAATTATGAAAAATCACTATCAACAATAGCACCAAAACAATTAAATATTTATGAATTAACCTAACTAAGGAAGTGAGTGACCTCTACAGTGAAATTTACTGCACTATGTAAAAGGAGATCACTTCAGAAAGTGGAAAGACATCCCCCATTCCTGGATAGGCAGAGCCAATACTCTCCAAATGACCATTCTTCTCAAATTTAACACACAGATTTAACATGGTTGCAATATAAATGCCAACATTATTCTTCACAGAACTGGAGAAAACAATCTTAAAATTCAGATGGAACTAGAAGAGACCCAGACTAACAAAAGCAAACAAGTAAAAAGAGCAAAGCAGGAGGCATCACAGTCTCAGACCTGAAGTTATATTAAAAAGCAGCAGTGATAAAAACAGCATGGTACTAGCACAAAGACAGACATGAGGATCAACAGGACAGAACAGAAGATGCAGAAACAACCCCAAGCACATTCAACTATTTGATCTCTGACAAAAGGGCCAGATACACACCCTAGGGGAAAAGTTGCCTCTTTAATAAATGGTGTTGAGAAAACTGGCTCTCCACATGCAGAAGATCGACACATATCTCTCACCATGTACTGAACTAAAATCAAAATGGATCAAAAAACTAAATGTTAAAATAGAAGCATTTAACCTGTGGGAATATATAATAGATAAAACTCTTGAAGTCATAGTCATAGGCAAGGTCTTTCTGAACAAAACCCCAACTACAAGGAAGGAGTACTGACGATCAATAAATGAGATCGTATCAAATTAAAAAGTTTCCACACAGCAAAAGAAACACCAAAGAGTGAAAAGACAACCTACAGAATGGGGAAAATGTTGCCAGCTACAGCTCTGACACAGCACGAATATCTAGACTATATGAAGAACTCAAAAAATGAGACACGCTTAAAAGGCAATAAAACATGGACAAGCGAAATGAACAGACACTTCATAGAAGTATAAATGGTCAATAAATACATGAAGAAATGCTCGATAGTGCTGGCTATTAGAGAAATGCAAATTAAAATACTGAGATTCCATCTTAACTCAGAAAGAATGGCCATCGTTCAGAAATCAAACAGTAAAAAATGCTGCCACGGCTGCAGAGAAAAAGAAGCCCTTCTACACTGTCGGTGAGAATGTAAAATAGTACAACCACCTTGAAAATCAGTATGGAGATTCTTCAAAAACCTAAAACTAACAGTTCCATTTGACCCAGCTATTCGCCTTCTCGATAGATTCCCCAAAGAGTTAAAGACGTATTACAGCGACACATGCCACCCATTCATAGCAGCTCAATTCATAATAACAGCTAAATCTCGAAGGCAGCTGATGTGGATACCAACAGCTGAACGGCTATGAAAATATGGTGCGTATACACAACGGACTACTACTCTGCCACAAAGATGAACCTGACTCTTTCATAGGGAAATGGGTGCACACTGACACCTTAAAGTTACACGAAATAAATCAGACACAAGCTTTAAGTAAATGTAGCATGGTTACTCTTAAGTAGAAACCCAAAGTGTAGACAGAAAAAATAAAAGAGAACAAAAAGTATGGAGAAGATCTTTCTCAAAAACAGAGGAGATCAACAGATGGAGACAGGGATGTGGGGAGGAAGTGAAAGGGGACGAATGAAAGGAATTAAGACGTATTATGTACACGTACAATTCCCCACAGAGAGCAAGAAAATGACTACTGCCAACGTGTACTGATACAAATATAAAACACAAACTCAATCTTACTCCTAGAAGGAATGATTGAAAATGAAATTAAGAAAACAATTCCACTTACAACAGCACCTGTAAAGATGCTAAATATGATTAGTTATCGGGAAAATGCAAATCACACTGCAGTGGATACCACTCCATATCGTTAGGGGCACTGTAGTAAAAAGGTGGACAGTAACAGGTGTCAATGAGAAAGCAGAAAAACAGGAACTCTTATATGTTGCTGCTGGGAATGTAAAAAGTAAAATCAGCAAATAGCTCCATGAAAAAATTAAAATATGGATGCACCATTTAACCCAGCAGTTTCACTCATAGGTATGTTCTCAAGAAAACGGAGACTATATGGCCATATAAAACTTGTAAATGAATTTTCTTAGAAGCCAAAAGTTGATAATAAATCATCAATTAAAGAAAAAATAAACAAAATGTGGTATGTCAACAGAGTAGGCAATTATACAGCCACTGGAAATTACAAAACATTATTAAGTGAATGAAGCCAGATACAAAAAGCTAAATGTTATATGATTCCATTAATTTAAACATGTCCACAGACTAGAAAAATCCATGAAAATACAGAAGGGAAACTGGCAGTATCAAGAACTAGGGGACATGAGGAATGGACAGTGACTACTTCTGCATAGGAAGTTTCTTTGGGGGGGGCAACAAAAATGCCCTGGAGAGTGGGAAGGAACCATATACTTTAAAAGTAAATCTTATATCATGTGAATGTAACAAAAGTTATATGATTAATACATAAAGTACATCAGTGTAAAGAAAGTTGCATTTCCATACCTTGCCATACCTTTCTTAACCCGTGTATTTTTTTCTAAATCACTTAGCATTTTCACATGTTCCATAAATTACTTAGCACAGACTAGCTGTCTCTATCATTTATACTAGAAAATAAGTAATGGAAGGATAGAGACTTTTGTCTCTTTCCCTGTGGTATACTCAGTGCTTGGAGCAGTACCTAGCATAAAAAGGCCTTCAGGAAAGTGCTGAAACAACCTTTGCTCAAACAAGAACTACTGTAATTATGTCTTTTTAAAAAAAGAAGTTGAAGAAACCTCGTCTACAAAAACTTGCCCATTGGGGTCTGAAAGAGTCTGTTTGCTTCCTTGCTTCGCTGGGTGCCTTTTTATTGAAGGAGAGGGATTTTGAAAATCCAGAGAACACAGCTTTTCCACCCTTGAATGTATAAGGCCCAACAAGCGGAAGCTAATGTGTGATCACTTTATTGTGGGGTGCGGATGTGGCCTGCCCTGGAGTTCTGCAGTTATTCAGATTTAGTCCTGTCCGGGCGGCTGTGTGGCCTTAAGGGTCCTGTCCACCTCTTCTCTACTGCCCTGTCTCGTTCCAGCCAGGCCCATCACTTCCTTCTTGAGAGGCCTAAACTGCTCAGGTCCACACCGATGCTCCTGCTATGCGCCAACCAGCAGCGTGCATGCCCTCACTGTGTGCCTGTGAGCATCCAGGACTCTCCCTTATGTACAAACCCAGGCACAAGCACTGAGCTGGCACACAGTAGGGCCCTAAATGTGGCAGGTAATAAAAGATGGCTGAAGATGGTGACTTGTATGTTCTGTGTTCAGACAATGTAGGAAATCAGACCCTGGATGGCAAAAGAAAAAGACAAACGAGAAAAGCAGAATCTTCATGGCCTGCACAGAAGTGTAACTATTACAGTGGCCCAATTCACAGTCACTTTGTTCCTGACACCAGAGACCCATTTTTCAATCAAATCTGCAGCAGCTGCAGAGCTGGAAGGCTGGGCTGGCATTGGGGTCAGAGGTCCCCTATTACTGCTGGCAGCTTTTCCATAATCAAGACACTTCTGAAGTGCTGAACCCTACTGGGGCCAAAGGTTAACGATTCAGTGTGCAGAGACGGCAGCGCAGCACAGGGCACCAGACAGCTCGGAGAGAGATGCCCGGCGGAGCTCCTCGCTGCTCCGGTTACGTTCTGAATGGCCCGGACATTTGCCTTCCTGCCAGTCAGTCAGCAGAGAACACTCATTAAGCGGGCTGCCTTAATCTTGCTTCTCTAACCTCGGTTCATGTTTACACGTCTGACAGTCAACGTGCGTGAGCAACCCCTCTGTACAGTATGGAGTCTTATGCACAAGCAAAGAGACCTGGAGAGCAAGGAAGTGAGAGGAAGCCAGTGTTCACCTGCCTCAGTGTGGACTGGGCATCCAGATAACTCTGCATAACAATCACGACTCACTTTCAGTTGCAAAATGTTACAGATGTGGGACAGGCCACTTCACTGCATTTTATTTTCATTAGTGTGGCTCTTTCAGATCATTACTGAGCAAAAGAAACTAAAATAAAGTTTGATCAAATTTTGCTAACATCCCCTAAGAAAACTGAAAAGCTGGACAGAACTGTTTCAGAAAACCAACCTCTGTACAATGCGCTAGATTTTTATAGCTTATGATATTTTTCTCTCAAAGAATCCCCACTCAGGACAAAGCCAGCAGTGACAAGCTCTGCTGCTGTGGGTTGGAATACCACATACTCCAAACAGCCTCAGCTGGTTTCCGTCTTCCCCGCATCATTCCATTTTTATCAATGAGTCCATTTTTAGCTTACGAGCCTGTTTCCTTCATTCTCTTTAAGAGCTCAGCTAACCAAAGTCTAAAAAGGCTTCCTATCATACAGGTAGTATTTCCATATATTATAGGAAATATTTTCTATGCTGTAGTATGGTTTGGGGGTTGTCCAGAGAAACACAGCGGAATACATATCCTGTGTTCTGCACTGATCCTACACAATCCTATATATGATACATACAAAATATATGTGATACATCACGTATAGCATAGACATACGTACATACATGAATATGTGAGCACTTAATTTATTATGTGGAATTGGCCATGCAATTATGTCATCCAAACCCACAATCTGCAGGCCAGTCCCCCCCTGACTGTCAACAGCAGCCCCCTTACTACTGGAGGAAAAGCAGCCTTTGCTCCACGCAGGCCTGCATCCATTCACGCCCGTTCTGCACACCAGCACAGAGGGTGCTGCTTACTCGGTCTGCCGGTTTAAATTTCATCCAAACATGTCCCCAGGAAACACCCATGGTATCCGCCAGATTCGTGGGCACATACAAGTAGCGAATGCAATGCGACTCTCAAGACTGGCCTTGGATCCCTTCCCCCGAGCCTGTTGGAAGGCGTCCAGAGAGCGTCTCTTCCTCCAGCCTCCTTTTCCCTCTGCCCCCACAGTGCTTCCAGACTGCACCTTTACAACCCACTTCCCCGCAGATAAGTAACTCTAACCTCTCGCTTCCTGTCGCCCCTGGCTTCTGCTCCAGTCTCTCTCTCTAGGGCCCTCTCTAATCTAGACGTTTGTCTTCTTCGCTAAGCTGGACAGCTTTCTGTTACTGAGTCAGAAGCCAGGCTCTGCTGAGTCCCATCGGGACCACTACGTGCCATGGAAGCCATCGTCACTGCCATATATGTTTACACAGGGGCAGGGATCCCCCCCACTTAGGGCACAGACTCTTCTGCACACCGCCACGTACCACTGAGTGGGGAAAGCAAAGCAGCAAGGGCTACGAAGAGAGAGACGCGGCTACCGTCACTCATTTCACAGACACCGAAAGGTAGGCCAGGAAGTACAAAAGCCTAAGAGAGACAAGGGAAGGGAGGCCGCTGTGGGACTCGCTGCACACTGCCAGTGCGGGACAGCTGGCTCAGGCCAGGGGGAAGCAGGCATCCTGTGTGGCTGGGGTGGGGAGCACGTCGGGCTCCTGTCCGGTTACTTCTAAACCGGAAGCAGTTACTGACCGGGTCCTGACTGTTGCCTGAGAGAGGATGTGGCTTGCCTTACTGCACTGACTGGCCCTAATTACAAATCAGAGCTCTATTTTATTTTTTATTAGTCCATGTTTGCAATACATGATGACTGTATTCATCATAAGGAGTGGTACACAGACGTAACACATCTCAATGCTTTTTTTTTCCACTAAGTTTCCTGGTACTTTTTAGGTATACAGTACAGTTACAGTCATCATTGGGAACTTATACCTTTACATGACAGGTCTAGATTCTTGTTTTTTCCCATTCCCTCCCTTTACCCCCTCCATCCTTCCCTATTTACAAAGAATTTGTTTCCTTTTTCTCATTTTTTCTTTTCCTTTCTTTCCTTTCCCCTACCCTTCCCACTTCCCCTACTCCTTTAGTCCTTTTTTTTTCCTATTTCACAGTATCAATTACAATTTGAACCTTATTTACACTTTGTTTCTCACACCAGAGAAACTAAATGGTATTTACACATGTGTGTCCTATGTTTTGCACTTAAGAGTATGGCCTTAATATGCATCCATTTAGCTATAAATATCTCTACTCTCTCATACTTTATGGCTGAGTAGTACTCCATTTTATAGAAAAACCATTATCTTCTTTATCCAGTATCGAGTTGATGGGCAATTGGGCTGTTTTAGCTATTACAAACTGTGCCTCTATAAACATGGGTGTGCATATATCGCTGTAGTATGATTCTTCTAATTCTTTTTTTTTTCTTTTCTTTTCTTGTTTTTGGTAGCGGGGATCAAACTCAGGTCCTTGCATTTGTGAGGCAGTCACCAGAAGTACTGAGCTAAATCCTCAGCCCTATTCTTTTAAATTCTTTTGGAAAGACACCCAGCAGAGGGATAGATGGGTCAAATGGGACCTCCAATCCTAGTTCTTTGAGGTATCTCCAATCTGATTTCCATAGCAGTTTCACCAGTCTGCACTCCCACCAATAGAGATGGGTCACTTTCTCCCTGCAACCCAGGCAGCATTTGGTATTGGTTGATTTATTGATAGCAGCCATTCTTTGTGGGGTGAGGTGGAATCTCAGTGTTGTTTTCACATGCATCTCTTGAATGACCAGTGATGTTGAACATTTTTTCATATGTTTATTTCTTGCTTCTACTTTGTCTGAGAAGTGTCTGGTCATTTCAGTTGCCCATTTTTGAAGCAGGTCATTATATTTGGGGTGTCTGTTTTTAGTTCTTTATATATTCTAGATACTAGACCTTTGTCTGAGGAACAGCTGGTAAATTTTTTTTCCCACACTATAGGTTGTCTCTTAGCTCTGTTGCTTTCTCTTGCAGTGCAGAAGCTTTTTAATAAGATGAGATCCAAGTTGTTGATTCTTTGTGCTAGTTCCTGTGCTACTGAGGATTTGTTCATAAAGTCTTTTCCTATGCCAATATCTTCAAGAGTTCTACCTAGCTTATCTTCCAGCAAGTTTACTGTTTCTGTTTTAATATTTAGATCTTTAATTCACTTTGATTTTAGCTTAGTGCATGGTGAAAAGTAGGGGCATAGTTTAATCTGTGGCAGGAGGAAATCAAGTTTTTGCAACACAATTTACTGAAGAGACTGTCTTTCCTCCCCTGAGGATAGCTGACTCCTCTGTCAAAGATGAGGTAACTGAGTATATCAGGAATTGTTTTTGCATCTTCTAATCTGTTCCACTGATCTTCAGATCTGTTTCTTTGCCAGTACCCTGCTGGTTTTTGTTGCTGTTGTTGTTGGTGGTGGTGGTGGTGGTGTTTTAAATCACAGTGGCTTTGTAGTATAGTTTCAAGTTGGGAATTGTGATACCCCCTGCCACACCTCTACTACCTAGAATAGCTTTTGTTATTCTACGTCTCTTCTGGTTCCAAGTGAATTTTTTGATTGTTTTCTCTAGTTCTGTGAAATATACTGTTGGGATTGCAATCGGGATTGCACTGAATCTATATAGCAATTTTGGAAGTATGTCCATTTTCACTGTTGGTCCTTCCTACCAGGGAGCAAGGGATGTCTTTCCACTTTCTTATTTCCTCTTTGATCTTTATTCAAAGTGCTGTAGTTTTCAGTGTAGAGGACTGTTGCTTCCTTTGTTAGATTGACTCCTAGATATTTCAATTTTTTTGATGTTATTGTAAAAGGAATTGTTTCCCTAATTTCTCTCTCAGTGAGTCTGTTATTTGTGTACAAGGAAGCTATTGATTTTTGAGTGTTGTTCTTGTATCCTGTTACTCTACTGAATCTGTCAATTAAGTCTAGAAGTCTTTCGGCAGTTTTTTGGGTCTTCTTTGTAGAGTATCATGTCATCAGCAAATAATGACAGTTTTACTTCTTCCTCTCCTATCTTTATTGCTTTTCTTTATCTTGTCTAATTGCTATGGCTAATGTTTCCAGAACTATATTGAACAGGAGTGGTGATAGTGGGCATCCTTGTCTTGTTCCTGATTTTAACATGAAGGTTTTCAGTTTTTGACCATTTAGTATGAAGATGGCTGTTGGGTTTTCATGGATACCCTTTATCAAGTTGAGATAAATACCATCTATTCTAATTTTTTGCAGGGTTTTTATCATTAATGAGTGTTGAATTTTGTCGAATGCTTTTTCTGAATTTATTGAGATGATCATATGGTTTTTGTCCTTGACTCTTATTAACATAGTGTATTATATTTATTGAATTATGTATGTTGAACCATCCTGTATCCCTGAAATAAATCCAACTTGGTCAGGGTGTATGATCTTCTTGATGACCCTCTGTATTCCATTTGCCAGTATCTTATGGAGGATATTTTCTCTATTGCTTCCAGGAATGAATTTGGAAGTATTGCTTGCCTTTCAGTTTCATTGAAAAGTTTCAAAAGTAGTGGCAGTAGTTCTTCTCCAAATGTTTTGTATAAATCAACAGTGAAGCCATGAGGACCCGGGCTTTTCTTTGTTGGTAAATTTTTAATGTTTTCAATTTCAGTGATTATAATAGGGGTCTTTAGAATTTTTATATCTTCTTCATTCAACTTTGGTAATTCATATGTATCTAGGAATCCATCCATTTCTTCTGTGTTGTCCATCTTATTTGCGTATAGGTTCTCAAAGTAGGCATTGATGATCCTCTGAATTTCTGCTAGGTCTGTTGTAATCTCATCCTTTTCATTCCTAATTGTATGTGTTTGGGCCTTTTCTTTCCTTTTTTTTTTTTTTTTGATAAGGTTGGCTAAGGGTTTATCAATTTTGTTTATTCTTTCAAAGAACCAACTCCTTGCTTTCTTGATTTTTATTTTGTATCATTCTCTTAGTCTCCATTGCATTGATTTCTGCTCTGATCTTTATAATTTCCTCCCTTGTATGAGATTTGGGTTTTTCTTGCTTTTCTTTTTCTAGAAGCTTAAGATTCAGCTTTAAGTTGTTTATTTGAGCTCGCTCTGTTTCCCTAGTGTGGGCATTCACTACTGTGAATTTCCCTTGTAAAACTGCTTTCATTGTGTCCCACAGATTCCTGTGTGTTGTACTGGCATTATCATTTATTTGTAAAAAGTATCTAATTTCTTTACTTTCCTCTGGGACACATTGGTTGCTCAGGAGAGTGTTGTTCAATTTCAATGTGTTTGTGAAGTTGTTGCAATTTCTTATGCTATTGATCTCCAGTTTACACTATGGTCTAATAATATACATGAGAGAACATCAATTCCTTTATTTACGTAAACATGTGCTATGAGCTAGTATGTGCTCTATTTTGGAGAATGACCCATCTGCAGCTTAAAAGAATGTGTATTCTGATTTTGTGGGGTGGAACACTGCGTAGATGTCTGTTAAGTCCATTTGTTCAAAAGCTTGATTCAGTTCTAGTATTTTGCTGTTGATTTTGTGTATAGATTATCTATTTGCCACAGTGGGTATTGAGGTCCCCCACTACTATTGTATTAGTGCTTATTTGGTTTTTCATGTCTCTTAATATTTGTTTTGTACAGATGGGGACATTAGTATTTGGTGCATATATATTTATGATTGTCATCTCTTCCTCTTGAATGATTGCCTTTATAAGGATGTAGTGACCTTCTTTGTCTCTCTTAATTACTTTTGGTTTGAAATTTACTTTGTCTGCAAATAAAATAGCTACCCCTGCTTTGTTCTGGGTTCCTGTCACATGGAGAACTGTTTTCCATCCTTTTACTTTCTGTCTATGAGTTTCTTTTTGAATCAGGTATGATTCTTGTATACAGCATATTGTTGGATATTGCTTCTTTATCCATTCTACCAGTTTATTTCTTTTCATTGGTGAATTGAGGCTATTAACATTGATGGTTATAACAGATATGTATTGAGTTATCATTGTTATGGTATTGTCCTATTGTTGGCTCTTTTTAATTTTTCCCCTCTCCCTTTAATTTCTTGCCTTGCCTAATGAATTTGCTCTGTTGGGCCTCATGGAATTGTGACCTTCATTCTTTCTCTAGAATATTGTTTAGAATTGTTTGGAGTGCTGGTTTGGTATTCATTAAATTTCTCAGGTGTTCTTTCCATGCAAGTATCATATTTCCCCATCAACTTTGAAAAATAGTTTTGCAGGATATATCAGTCTAGGTTGGAGGTTATTTTCTTTTAGGGCTTGAAATGCCTCATTCCAGGCTCTCCTTGACTTGAGGGTTTGTGTTGAAAAGTCTGCTGTGATTCTGATGGTCTTTCCTTTGCATGTGATTTGTTTCTTTTCTCCATTTGTAGTATTTTCTTTTTCTGTTGGGTTTCCGGGATCTTGATTATTATGTCTAGGTATAGATGTTTTTGGATAATGGCTAGTTGAAGTTCTCTGTGCCTCGCTTATCTGTATATCAAATTCTTTTGCACTGTTTGGGAAATATTCTGTCATTTATTCTGTGAACAGTTTTTGGGTTGTTTTTTTTTTGTCGTACTTTCTCTTGCTTTCTTGTGGGGTCCTATCATTCTTATGTTATTCTTCTTTACTTCATATAGGAGCTGTCAGATTGATTTCTCATGGTCCCTTCCTATTTTTAAGAGCTTTCTTTCTTTTCATGGTCACTGACTGCCATTCTGTCTTCTGTATCTCATATTCTGTCATCAGATTGCCTCAGTCTATTTTTTATACTTTCAGTAGAGTTTTCAATCTCCTGGGTATCTGTATGAATCTGTTTCCTGTATTCCATTTCTTTCTTATGTTAGGCTTTCATGGTTTCTATTTCTTTCCTTTGCTGGGCATTCATGGCATCTATCTTGGTCTGATCTCATCTATTTTTTTTATCTGTTTCTGTTTTATAGTCTCTAAATATGTCTTTCATTCTGCTCACCTTCTCTGTAGTTATCTGGGAAATTATTTCTGTTTTGAATTGTTCTAAAGCCTCATTCATCTGTTTTGTTCCTTCCTTTGCTGTTGGTTCAGGGTGTCTAGGTGGTTAATAGACTTTTCCACCTTGTTTCCACAAGAATTTGACTTTGGTGATCTGTAAGTCTGTGCTTGTGCCTTGCTTAAATGTCTTCTCATTTCTATTTGTGTTGCTGGTACTGTCCTTGGTTTAATTCTTGGGTTAATACTTTGATATTCCAAATATAGCTGCTCTTTAGGTTTTGAGTCTCTAATGACTCTGATACACTTTCATTTTATAATACCAAGAAGGACAACTGATTAGATCAATCACAACACCTTAGCCCAAGTGACACAATCAACAACACAACAGCATCAAGCACAGCTTAGAAAATGACAATTTGTGGTATTTATTAATCACTTTTAACTGTGAGAATTAAATCACAATCAAGGACCAGCCCAAAATATGTTTATAGTGAATAAACTCTTCAATGAAGCACCTTACCCTTCAGGGTGGGGACTTAGAAAGAGTTGGGGAGAGATGAATAGATAGGTAGAAGCATAGGGGAAGATTAGAGGTGAGGCCAGAGGACATAGGAAGATCACACAAACTCTAGGAAACTGTTGAAGACAAGAGGAAAAGACAGAATGAAGGAACAAATACAAGAATAGAACAACCTAATGGCAATAGGGAAGCTAGAAACTGTACTCACTTTCCTTCAAAACTAATAGCAATCAAGAGAGGGAAAAAGAAGAAAAGAAAGAAGAAAGAAGAAATCTGAATTAGGGCAGGAAAAGGAACAAAAAGGGAAATGAACAATGTGGGAGAGCAAGAGGGCAAATGGAAAAGAGAAACAAAAGAAAAAAGGAAGAATTTGAAAAGAGTGAGGGAAAATAAAAATTAAAAATAAGAAAATAATAAATAATAACTTAAAAAATAAAAATAAAAATGAAGGTCCTCTTTCAGGCTATGTCTCTGCTGTCACAATAGACAACATGGGCAGCAGTGTGCAGCTAGTAAATCAATTAGTCTCAGCAAGCAAGCAACAGACCCCTGAGATTCAGGCTGATTTCTGGCTGCAAGGCCCAAGCTGAGCTCCCTGGCCTCCTGCAGAGTTGAATTCTGCAAGGTTCTACTGCAGGTTCCAGCTGCCCTTCCCCTGAGGAGAGTCCAGGTTCCAATGGGAGGTGCCGATCCCTCCAACTTATCCACCACGGTGGTCCAGTGTGCCTTTATTGCACAGATTCTCTTCACTTTTCCAGTGGGCTTCAATTTTCATTAAGGAGCCAGAGAGAGGCCTTCTTTCTGTTGTTCACTTCTGCTCTATCTTCTGGCACTCAGGACAGTGCCCTTTATAACCCTCTGTGCCGCTGTGGTGTGGATCCAGATACCAGCACAACCAGGAGGCCAGGGGCAGGGGTGAGCGTGGGGTGGTGCTGTGGGGTGCCTGAGCAGCTCCCCTCGTTCTTACCAGTTCTTGCTGCTCAGAGGCCTGGACGGTGTGGGTGGGGTAGCAGGCTAGCTCCACACTCAATTCTTCTTTATATCCTTCTTGGCTGCATTTTTCCCCCACCTTCCTTCCATCTCTTTTTGATCTTTCCTATTATCTATCTTTTATTTTGCTCTTTATTTATACATTGTGTTTCTTGTATGAGAAACCATGAAATATTTAAGCTTATATGTCTAATTTATTTCACTTAATATTAAGTACCCGTCCGTTTCATATGTGGATATTGCTTATTTGTAAAATCACTTCCAAGAGAGACACAGGGAGAACTAGAATCATGGAGAAATCCTGATGAGACTAAGATGATATCAAGTCAAGACCTAAAATCACCCAGTCTTGTTCTAGAGCACTACAATGTGAAAGGCTGAGTAGACTGGAGGTGTGCCCTCTGTGCTCCCCATCACTGTGATATAAGGAAGGGGGCCCAAGAAAGTACCCAAGGGGAAACATGAGAGGAGACGTCTCCAACAGCAGAAGTTCAGCCCTCTCCACAGCACTGCCTTTCTTACAGTCCCCACCTCTGAGAGGAGTGAAAGGGAAGACAGAGACACAAGGTGCCATTGTCCCTCAGACAGACAGAACCAAGGGAAGGGTCAATCACATCCTAGTAAGACCTCAGAATGGCACAGAGTTGTTTCTCTTGCTGATACACTGCTTGGTAATCTGAGCACACCAGTGGCCTTAAACGTCTCCTCCCCAGAGACCGATACACAAATGACCTCAGGGGACTTCTCCGCTCCTTAGAACAGCACACATTTCCCCTACCTCAGAACTCCATATAGGGCTAACCAACATTTATTTCAGCGATTTCTTATGGTCCTTGCTGTGGCTTCTCATTTTCACTATAAAAGGAATGCTAAGCTGAGCTTCCCTATGCAGGATCTGCCCAGATCTGTGATTATGTCCTAAGAATTCTAGAAATGGAATTATTTATTGAAATTCTGGATGTTTTAAAAACAAATATTCTTGAGATGCCTAATGAACATTTCCAAGTGACTCTGCAAAAACAGTAATACTAGTTTATATCCTCAACAGTAGAAGAGAGGCCAAATGACCACAACTTCTTCATAATTTTTTCGCTTTGTTAAGAGTTGAAAAATAAATCTTTTTGAATTTACTCTTAGTTGGGCATGGCAGTGCATGCCAATACTTAGGAGGCTGAGGCAGGAGTGAACTCTGAGTTCAAGGCCAGTCTGAAGTACATAACAAGACCCTGTCTCAAACAATGAAAGATTAATAAATAAATACATTTATATTAGTATTGGCAATTTACATTTCTTCTTTTAATAAGGGTATATATTTTCTAAGAAACATATCTTTTGTGTTGATCTATAAAATCATTTAATTGAGCTTTAACTAATTTTATTATATGATATAGGATTTTTTAAATTAATTTTATTGATACATTTTAGCTACATACAATAACATTCACCACAGGGAATTTGCACCTACACACGATATATCGTTTCTTTTTTCACCAATCCCCTCCCCCTTCCTTCAGTCCCTCTTCCCTTTCTTATTTCCGGAAGCTTTATTTTCCATTTTTTCCTTATATTCTTTTCATTCCCTTCCTTCCTTTCCCCCTCCCCCCTCACTTGTTCCCTTTTCTCATTTGAAAATTTTATTCCTATTTCACAATACCTATAACACATTTTGGTCCTTATTTACTCTTTCAGTTTCTCACACCAGAGAAACAAAGCGATACTTAAACATGTGTGTCTGATTTATTTCATTTAAGAGTATGGTCTCAAGGAGCATACATTTGTCTTGAAATGTCTCAAGCCTATTCTTCTTTATGGTGATGTAGTACACCACTGTATAAAAAACACATCTCCTTTAGTATGATATAGAAATTTAACTTTAGTTTTTCTTTCCAAAGGTAAATCAATTCTTTCTGAGTCTAACCCTATCTGTTTACCTATCTGAGGAATCTGAAATACTACCAATATCATACATATTAATTTTTATGTATACTAGAGTTGTTTTATTGTCTGTTTCTTTTGCTTTTTGTCACTGGCATCTGCCTTTCCTCTTGAAAGGCATTATTCTGGATATTTAGTTTTTGTATATTTATATAAGTAATGGAGTGCATGACTTATATATATCTAATTATCCCCCCAAAGCCTCATGCACTCAAGAGGTGGGGCTTTTCAGAGGTGGCTGGTCCTAGAGTATGTGATGCTGGGATTAGGGGTGTGTGGCACTGGATTGGTCCACTGAATGGTTTATTATAGTTCTGGGTGTGGGTAATGGGAAGGCCCACCCTGGGTATGGGGGCACCAAGCAAAAGCCTTGTAGCCTGGATGGAATAAAAGAGAAAGAAGACTGGTGCTGCTCTTGCTGCCTTCTGCCCGCCACAACATGGACTGTTTCTCCTCTGCAAAGGCCCCTCTACCACGTCACCCTGCCTTGGAACCAGCTGACTATGGACTGAAACCTCTACAAACTGTGAGCTGAAATAAACCTTTTCTCCTTTAACTCTAAGTGTTGGGTATTTTGTTTCAACAATGAGAAAAGTAACCAAGATAGCAAATCTCACGTGAATATATTTTGAAAATTTTCTAGGTAACTTTCAGAATAATTTTATCAATTTAAAATAAACACTGTGGCCGGGCGTGGTGGTGCAGTCTTGTAATCCCAGCACTCAGGAGGCTGAAGCAGGAGGATTGTTGTGAATTCAAGACCAGCCTGGGCTACATAGTGAGTTCCAGGTCAGTCTCAACTACATAGTGAGACACTGTCTCAAAAAACAAACAACAAAACAAAAAAATTAAATAAAATAAACACTGTGATTTTATAAGAAATTTTATTAAAATTATAAATTAATTTGCAGTAAGTTGATGTGGTTACAAATCAGTCTTTCATATCTATGAATAAAGTGAATGTATCCATTTATATAAAACATCTTCATGTTGCTCATCAATGCTGTTTTAATCAATCATGCCATTTCTTATTAAGATTTATTTTAATTATTAATTTGAATGACATCATCTATTATTTTTCTGATTGGTCCATGTTAAAATATGGAGGTGCTTTTTAAATTTTTGCTCTGTGTCTTACCAAGTCATAAAGGATTCTCACTAGTTATACATTAGGTTCACTAAGCAACAGCCTGCCTATCAAAAAATGATTATAACTTTGCCAACCTGTTTTAATACTTGTGTCCCCTGCTTTGTTGTGCTTTATTTCATTACTTATAATTCTCCAATCAAATATTAACAATAGCGAGCAGGCCTGTCACTAATGTTTAGTCCCAAGGGCTGTTAGTAAAGGGTATTTTGCTGTAGATTTGCAGTGATTGCATTTTTCCATAATTCTCTCACTTGCTTAATAATCTTGGATGTGGAAATTTGTGTAATCAGTCAGCAAGAGGGATGGAGTTTCCCTCCTCGTTGCTGTAGGAATTTTCCTCTCACATTCTAAGCTTACCGGTTTGTTAACACACATAGCCTCTAGTTCCGTCGTTCTTACTCCTAGTAGTACACTGGATTCATTTGGGAGCTTTTAAACTGGTTGATCCCTAGGGCCTCTGCCTGACAAATTAAACAAATCACTTCCTCAGTGGACATTTGGGCACTAGGCTTTCCCACAGCCTTCCACATGATTCCAATACGTACCTCAGTTTGCCATCCACGGTCATCAGTTTTCAAGCTTAAATAAGCACAAAACCACCTGGAGAACCTACTGAAAATATACATTCCCAAAGCCTTAATACAGCTCCTCCTAGAGATTCCAGTTTTGAAATGTCTTGGGTAGATGTCCATTATCTATAATTTGCCTTTTGAGAAGTCCTGCTTTGATTATCATTTATCTAGTATAGATACTGGATCAAAAACATATTTGATTCTATTGCTTGCCTGAAGGAAAGTTCCTCACTGGATAGCCTGAAACAAAGAAGGGCAGCCCTACCTACATATTAGAGAACACGAAGAGCTTGAATACATTCCTTATGCCTGAGCCCAGCTTCTGGACATTCTTATACAGGTGAAACTGCAACTCCTGAACACATCCTCTTCACTAAAATCCCTCTAACTTTACTTTCTACAAAGGCCCTCTATCGGTCTGTGTCTGCTCCTAAACCATATAATAAAAGTGAGATTTATATTCTCTACACACAGGTGAAGAAAAGGAGGTTCTAACTGGATGGAATAAAATACTGTTGGTTCCTCAAGCAAGCAAGTTTTTCAGCTTGTTCCTAACCTTGAAACAAGGCTATTGGTGTCCCCTGTCCTTCCAATGACAAAAGCACTGGCCCCAGCTGCTGATCTGAATTTCCAATGAGGCCTTATCTTGTCATAATTAATGCAAATCCATCTCAGATGCCATCTGAGATTCATTAACACTCTTAGGCTTTTCAACATTTTTCTCAGAACGCACGGGTATTTTAGTAGAGAGCCCTAAGGCTGAGTCACTGCCTTTTGCCAAATACTATCTTCAGAGAAATCACAACTTACTTCTGTAACAAATATTTATTGAGGGCTACTCTATGCCAGACACCGTATTGTTTCCTCATAGGTTTTATTTTCATCCACAAGTCCTGTGTACTCACTGACAGGTCAATTAGACAGCCAGGACCCAGGCCAACCTCTTCCTCTTTCAGTACAACCATCACAGCTTCTGCAGCCCAGAACACATGTGTGGACGGGCTAGGGTCCCACTACCCTGTGGTCTGACAGCGCGTGGAAAGTCTCACCTGCCTGCTGTACTACAGGGAGTAAGAGGAAACCTATGTGAGCAATTCAGCCAAAGTAGAATTTGTTTTGCTGCAAATGATTCAAATCATTAAATTCAACAAATACTTATAAAACCTCTGTTATATGTAAGGATCCACAACCCTTTGCAAGAGCCAGCTATGAATTAGATATGGTACATGTAAAATCTTCCCGTTATTGCTGGGCTGCAGTGCTATATTTTCATTTTTGTTCCACTCAGTCGATCTTTTAAAAAGAGAGATTCGTTCTCTAAGTGCATTAAGAGCAAACATCCCCAGTGAACCCGCCACTGTTGCAAAAAGAAAGAAGGCGGTGAAGCAGCCAAAGGCTCTAAAATGGTAATTGCCCCTGCTGGCTGCACCCTGCTCTGAACTCCCCTAGGCTGCCGGGCCACCACTCCTGAGCCCTGCGCTATCTGGGAGCCCTGGCCTCACATCGGCCCAGAGTGGAGTCACACAGCCCCACCCGTTCAACTTCGGTGTTCACCATCTCCAGAGCAGCGAGGAAGGAAGGTCAGAGCAGGCCTCCTGGGTCACTGTGCCTGACTACCAGACAAGTCACATGCAAAATGCCCTACCGCCAGGGCTGGTCAGCGTTTTCCTCTCACTATGGTAATAATAAGGAGATTAGGATTTCATCAGACCTGATCCAAATTCCTCTCATGATCTCCCTTTTGAATATGTTCCACAGAGACCTGGCTTTTGCCACTTAATATTCAGAAAGACAATAAGGAGCTTAAGATAGACACATCTCTAAGCCCCCTCCGGACTTGGGAAATCAAAATTGCAACAAATGCTTCCCAGTCCTCAGGAGTCTGAGGCATCGGTGGAGTCAGGCTGGAAAAAAAGATCTGTTCTATATCCTGCTGCACACCCTGTGGGGGCTGGAAAGAAAGACAGCTTGAACTCTGGCCCACTCCGTACCCCTGGGACCAAGGAGCTAGACCTCGAGAAGGGGCCGAGAGTGAGGCCCTGGAACCTCCCAGCTCGTGCTGTCCAGGCACAGGACGCTCGGCTCGGGGAAGACCCTGCCGGCTCATTCACTTACCCGGCCCATTCCCTCGATCCTCTACCCCATGCTCTGCGATGGCAGGACGCCTCTCCATAGACAAAGGAACACCACGGATCACCCGTGCCTACCCAGGGCTTCTCACCACAGTGAGGCCGCTGTCAAGAAGGTCATCTGTGTCAAGAGGCAGCGCACAAACAGAGAGAGAGGGACTGGACGGAAGGGGGGCTTCCCGATGCAGCAGATGGGAACAGAGCTTCCTGGTGACAAGAGCTGGGTGAGGTGGAGAAGGATGGGTAGGAGGATGGGATGCACAGAAACGAGACTGCTGCATGGTCACTTAGCCCCCACCCCAGTATGCTGACCAGATTGAGCTGCCTGCTCCAAACAACTAGAAAAGCAGAACTTCTTGATTTAGCTCGAATAGTTAAGGCAGCAAATAATTTCAAAGCAGAGAAGACGCAAACAAGAAACTTTTTGATGTAAAATGATCACTGAGGCCTACACTGAATTTCAAAGCTTTTAAAAGATAATAAATACAGGTATTAGGTGTCTCAGTATAATAGAATATTACTTGGTCATAAAAATAAATAAAGTGTTGGTGCACAATACAACACAGATGAATCTTAAAAGCATCATCCTAAGTGAAAGAAGTCAGTCATAAAAGGCCATAAATTATATAAGGCATTTATGTAAATTGTCCAGAATAGGCAAATCCACAGAGTTGCTAGTGGGTACAAGTTGGAAGCTGGGGCAAAACAGGCAGTGACTGTGGATAGTATGGACTGATTTCTTTTGAGGTGATGAAAATGTTCTAAAATGAGATAGGGTATTGGTTGCAAAACTGTGGGTATATTAAAAATAATCGAACGGTACAGTTTAAAGGAGTGAATTATTATACACTACGCAAATTATCTTAAAGCTCTTAACAAAAATAGATGAGGGATAAAAAATATGGGATCATTAAGGATAAATATTAAAACACCAAATAATTTGAGAATTTAAGTTTCACATGCTTGTTAAAATTCCTAGAGTATTCACTAAAAGAAGAAAAACAGAGTGTATAGTTTCCAACCTAAGGGAGAAAATGTAATAGATGCTCACTTAAAAGTAAGGTAAGACAGACAAGACAGATTGAAAAGAAATGTAGAACAGATAACGTGAACAGAAAGCAAAATAAGATGCTATAAACAGGAAAATGATTATATACGTAAATGTTAATACAGAAAAATACATATGAATACATAGAAATAAATATATAAGCAGAAAGTATGATACTGATATACAAAATACGCTAGCTAAAAAAGATTAAAGATGATAAATCCAACTCTACACTGTATCTAAGAAACAAATCTAAGACATAGAAAATAAAATTTAAAATTTATAACTGGAAAGATATAATAGGTACACAATAAATGAAGAAAACTATCAGCATCAAAACAAGATTGGCTCAGGGGCAAATGTAACTAGAAAAGAAAAGGTCACTATACGATGTTAGAAAAAGTAATTTATGGTAAAGTTACAACTCTTAATGTGCACATATCTAATAATACATGCTGAACATATTTAAAGCAAAGATCTTATAGTTATAAATTAAAATAGACAAACTACCATGTTAATGGATTTCTTTTAAAGACATAGCTGTAGCGATTATTGTTAATCCAAGCAGGGGAAGAATATTAAAAACACTAATTGAAATCACTGTGTAATCATTTAACCTAATGTTTAACACATACAGAAAATTCTATCCAACAATTAAGAGTCTTTTCCATCAAAGTCCACAATAAGCTGGGCCATGAAAAAAATCTCAGTGAATTTCAAGACACTTGCTTAGTATCATGCTAAATTCTCTGAGCACAAAGCAATTAATAAATACTAGCTAAAAGATAACTAGTAAAAAATTACATGTTTAGAAATATAAAAACATTCCTAAAGCATTCACCCATCAAGGAAGAAATTATATTATAATTACAAAAGTATCTAGTGAAAAACAATGTATATAGCAATTTATTGCATTATAAAATGCAATTAAGACTACTAATATCAAACACATAGCCTCAAATGTTTGTTAGAAAAAGGCTAAAAAATATTGAACAAAGCATCTGCTTTAGAAAGTTTTAAAAAAGTATATAGAATTAAAACAAAGAGAAGAAATTAATAAAATAGAAAAGCAACATACAATAGAGAGACTAAAACAAAAGCTAAAATTTGGTTCTTTGCAAAGAGTAATGAAATTAACAAAACTCTAGCAAGATTGACCAAGATAAAAGGCAGAGAAGACATGAATAAACCATATTAGAAATGAAAAGGGGATTTAATTAGAGATGCCACAAATGTTAAGAAGATAAGGGCAGATTATCAAGAATTGTATGCCAACAAATGGAAAATCGTACATGAAAATTAACTAAGTTATCGAAATTAGCAAAAATTTAAACTTAACAGACCAAAGATTCCAAGGAGAAAACATTCTATTAGAGAAAACATTCTGACAGCAGAAAGGGTGTTATCTTCCCGGTGCTCACTCAGTGATTTGTTCTACAAACACTCAAATACAGTCTGTATCCCTGGAGGCAGCCACCGTGTGGGAGACAGAGGGAGTGGGCTGAATACTCACAGAAGGGCTGACCATACATGGGAGGCTGAAGGGCTTATGTGGACGTACAATGCAAGGGAGTCCAAGTTCTCTGGAGTTTCACCAAGCAAGCAGTGAAGCTGGGACCTAAGTCTTGTGTTGAAAAGTGTTAAAATGAGGAGGGCTCACTGGAGATGGTGGCTGGAGGGACCTCAATATGGGCCTGAGCAATTTGACTTAGAAATTAAATAAAGCAGTGACTATTCAGGCATTTCTTTGTTTTTGGAGGATGGCTGGGAATTAATAAAATCCTGAAGCGTTGTAATTTTCTCAGTTCAGATAGCCTGCAACTTGAGGGACAATCCAAAGGCTAGTTCAGATCCAGCAGGTGGCAGGAACGTGAACTGGATGTTGGGAAAGGAAGCTTCCAAAATGCTGTGGACCAATAAGCAAGCAGCGTGAAGGGTCCACTCATGGTGGAGGACGCGGATAGTGGACATGGCCCCTGAAGGCCCCCGCTTGACCTTGACTGAAGTCTACTGCACAGATTGTAGGAGCCAGAGACTCTTACACAACTCTGAGGATGATGATGCATTTCACGCTGCACTAGGACGGGAGTTGGACTCACAGTCTTCAGCAGTCCGGGAACCACCCTATTGCCGTGTAAACAACTTTGTGATCTGTATTTGCTGCCTCACTGGGTTCGCTCCAAATGTCTGAGAAGACGATCCCGCCATGGACAAAACCAGCAATATCCTAAGGGGACCAAACTAGCACTGCCTAATGGAAAAGTCAACTCAGGAGGAAACCCAATGAAGAGGTGAGTTCTTTCTCGTTTCTCGTACAAAGAACTAGTCCCCAGATAGAAGTGTCCCCCCTGGGCCTATAGCTTCAGGGGCACAAATGATAGCCAGGCCATCCCCGACCAGGCAAACTTTGGCCACACCACCTACATGCTGCCTCTGGGGATGCAATGATCCGGCTTGGGCTGGAAAATCAGGAGTCTGTGATGCAGTGTTCTTCCCTAGGCTGGGAGTGATTTTCACAGCCTCCTCAAAGGTGGATTTCATGTGTACAGCTCTACAGATCAGGGTCCTGGAGTGCTATCTTGTGACATAATGTTTGCAAGTAGGGAACATAGAGCCACATATCATTTGAGTGAACAGCAAGGTCACTCGAGGGCCATCAGGGTTCCCAAAGCAACCAACCACTGGTGCCCTCTCTGTGAGGTAAAACGATTTGCATTGGAGTCTCCCCTAAAGATGGTAAGGAACCCGAGGATGAGAGTAGCTTGTACTGTGGTTACAGGCCTGAAGAAAAGCAGATGGTCAGTCATCTGCTTCTGCACAGATGTGCTCTGGGAATACAGCAGTCTAGCTGAGTTTGCCACCACAAGCTTATATTGTACCTCTATTTCTACCCATTTCGAATGAAATATTTTTCACAATGTGTAACATCCTCACCTACACTTCTACTAACATAATCCAACTTCTCCTTAATGACTTGTGCTCACTAAGGTGCAGTACGCATCTGTTTAATGAGCCTGAGTTAACAGGAAGAAGATTAAAAGGTTTTAGGCTGCCTCCAATTTCTCGGATTACACAGCCTCAGATTACTGCTTTCCTTGAGTTCTATGTCTGCGTCTGATGGTCTCCCAGCTCTCTTTTGCAGTCCGGCTTCCAGCTGTCTTGGTGCACTTTTCTTCCCCTGCCCAGCTATCCCAGGGACTCCACTTCTGAGAAATCAGAAAGAACATCCCGGCTGCATATGTTGAGAGGCAGTAGAGCTACCCCAGGTATACCGCCACCGAGGTCATTTGCGTGGCCCGCTCTGGACCAGAGCAGCCCCACCCTGCAGCAGGAAGCTGACCACACACAGCAATGGGTCCAATCTAGCTCGGCGAGGAGAAAATCATGCCTGGATACCACAGAATCACAGTTGTTTATTTGTTTGCTTCTCCTTTCCAGCTGCCAGTCTTGTTTCCTCACACTTGAGAGATACAAACAGGATGAGCTCTTATTTTAAACACTGCCCTGCTACTGCCTGCAGCTCAATACTATGGCGGCACATCTGCATCCTGGAGACTTCTGACTGTCCAGAACACAATTTTAGATGGAAGAACACGGAAAGCTGTCTGTAGCCTAGAATAGGAGAAGACTAAGATTAGTTTCATACAGCAAGCCAAGACATTACAATTCGTCAAGCTCCTAGTATGCTTCGTCAGAGAAGATGCTGCCATCCGGGAGGGACCGTGAAGTTGGCCCAGAGTGTCGTGTTGTCTATGCAGGTGCTGTGAGGTGGGCATTCACTGACGGTAGGAGAAGTGGGAGCCCAGGCACAGGTGGCAAGAAGATAAGATACCCTATCTTCCAGTATGATTCACTTCTGCAAAGAGTCAGCTTCTTGGACTTATTTTCTAGTTTGATCACCTTCACCTGTTGTCTTAATTTCATATGGCAGGAAAGTAGGTAGGGACACTGGGGGACATGACTGTCCCCCTCTGCAGACAATACACTTTCCTGCATGCAAGGATGATGATTTGTTTGTATCATCTAAACACATAGAACAACGCCTTCTTTGAACTGAGTAGGGGTTTGCAGGGTATTTTCTGTTTTGTTTTCAGCTACATATATATGTGTACAATTACATAAACTGTATTTCAAAATATAAATACCAATTATAATATTCAAAGGACCATCCTACCATTAGCTCATCTGATTTTTGCCTGGTTTTGTAAACCAGCTGGACCCGGCAGGCTGCAAGCCAGAATTAACTCTGTGTCACGGCTGTCCCTTTGAACCTACTCTGTAGCACCAGTCTTCTCTGTCACTGGATAAAGCTGGTCCCGTTTTCTAGTCATTTCAAGATTGTGAAAGCTGCAGACCAGTTCCGTATTAAACATGAAGCCCTCATCCAACAGAAAGTCTCTCCTTCCTTCGGGCTTTGATTGGTCTCAGGTTGCTCGACGCCGATCAGAGAAGCTGGAGGAACACAGCCATCTCAGATGCGGCTCTGCCTCCCCTTCCTGCCAATGCCTGTTGACCATTTCCGGCCAATTCCGAGCCTGGTGAAGGACAGGGAGGAGAGACTGGAAGGACAGGCAAAGGCCAGTCTTACCAGGTACAGGCGCCTCCTGTGCCGCTGCTGGGGTGTGGCAACTGTCCCAGCATTGGCTGGACTCTCTCCCTCCAGGGCTGCTTTTGTGGGTTCTGGAGATTTGCTCCCAACTGTGACCACAGTTCTCTCCACTGTCTCCAGCTACCCCTCCCATGATCCTCTGTAGCTTCCACAGCTAATCACACAGCAGCTTCCTTCTCCAGTGCCTACCTCGACCCACAAGCGGGACATCCTCTTGGGCAGGACTCTTTGGCGAGGTGGCTCTTGGCTTCTTCTTCCTGAGAGAGTCAATGTCTAGCCACAGGACACAAGCCCCGGAACCCCACCTGGTGAAGAGCTGCCTGTGCCGCAGTAGGCCTTTCTCTGTTCTGCTACCACAGGGGACTCCAGACAGCCTCTCGCCTGGGGTGGTCTCAAGTTGAGCCATAACCCAGGACTCTGCTGTCCAGTGGCCAGGAGACATGTGTCAAACTTTCAGGATCATTGTTTGAAGCCTCTCCCTGTGTAGCTTTGAAAGGAGCAGAAGGAAAGAGAAGAGACCATGCACAGCTCTTCACACCCCATTCTCTTCCAGCTCTGTCCTTAACTGCTCATTGTATAACCTGGAGGAAGTTGGTGGGCAGGAAGGACCAGATCATCAGCAAGCTCATTCTGGCAGGGCTGCTTTCTCTCCTTAGGGTGAGAGGAGACAATGTCAACATGGCGTCAACAGAAAATGCCCTGTTTTAACCATCTGTCTCAAAAGGTAAACGTTGGGAAATGGGGGCATTGATTTTTCTCACTTCTTTAGATGACCGCTGAGAGGCAGCACTGGTGCTCAAACTGCACTTGGCCTGGAGGCCCGTGCTCTACTGCAGATGCCCCTTAGCTCCTGATACCTGCCTCGCCTCCAACCTAGGTCCAGCTGCAGGTGCACAGGAGAGCCTCCCATGCTGCTTCCTGCTGTGAACTCCACGACTACTAATAGTGGTGATGATGGAGAACAGTTACAATGCACGTTTTCAAGTGCTGATCAAAGCATGTAACATCTACTGATTTCTTTTCTTTCACAGTGTTGCTTAAAACATAAACCTTTTTTATTTTTTATGATTAGTATAATGCAGTGCACCATCATCACATGTGCCTTGAGAAACTGGCACATGGACAGGTCACCATTTAATCCTTTTGCTCGTCCTCACTACCCACGTCCCTGCCACCTGCTCAGATCCCCTTCCCGTGTGCACACAGTCCACTTCCCTGCTGCCTGCCTTCTCTCTTTTATTTTGCTCTTGAAATTATTTATATTTGGGGTGTGTACAGGCAGAAACACACTACAGTATCTGCCAGTTTACAAATAAAGAAACTGAGGCACAAACTGACCAGACTGTAGCCGTCCCACTGTTAAGCTAGGGAAGCAAAGTTCTCCCCACAATTCCTGTCAGCCATTCTCACACTTCACTCTGTGCATCTGGCGTCATCTGGAGAACTCTTTAAAGCACACGTTCTCAGTGCTCCCACTTAAAACCTGACCTGTGTGTCGGCTTGCATCCTGGGGTCTACACTTTCCTCCCCAGATGGTTCAGGTAAAGCACTGCAGGCACTAAGCCTGGTGCATCGTTTAAGAGGGGATGGGCTTGGACCTGTCCTCAGAGCTGTGAGACACCAGTGACTGGGTCTTGGATGGGCCCGTGAGCACCAGGGTGCCAAGGAGTTAAGTGAATGGGCACCGGGAAACTTTCTCAATGTGCTCTTTTCCTCTTCTGCATGGTACTGCTTGCTCAATAAATGAAATTCTGAATAAATGAACTTGTTCTGTGGGCCCTAGAGAGTGTGCAAAGAAGTTTGCTTTCAATATAGTTCAAAAACACTCCACAATCTAAAAAGTATCTCACACTATTGAACAACTTCAGTAAATCTTCTGCACTACCTGCCAAGGTCATAGTTTCAATCTCACCTTCAATTATTGATAGATAGCCTGATAATTTAAGAAGAGAGAAACGGACTTTTCTTAAGATTTGGAAAAGGAAAATCCTTTTAATAAGAGATTCCATCCTGATTACATAGCTCTTATCAGGCAATCCCTTGAAAGCTGAATTCCAGAAGGCAACTATTAAAAATGTCATTGAAAAACTGGAAATTATCTGCTAACACAGCTTAGAACAGACCCAGGAGGGGTTGTATTCTTTGGTGCAGAACAAGAACTAAAGATTGTTCCTGTAGAGAATTTTTGAACTCCTTTTGCCCCCACACCTAAACTTCTTTTTAGAGTTTGGCTATCCAATCTCAAGGCAGCAGACAAGAAGGCAGGGGCTGGCCATTTTTGAAAAAGGTCCTGAATGAGCCTTAGGGATGCCACCAGTCCGATGTTCAACTGTCCACAGAGCTTGGCCAGAGGAAAAGGAAGGAGCCTACAAACCCCAACATGGTATTAACCTCTTTCAGGGAAGAACTGCACAGAGGAGTCCTCAAACTCTGCAGAGATTAAGTCCAGGGCCAGTGCTTTAAAGCAGGACTCAAGAGTTAAGAGCTGGAGAAGCCAGGTGGCCTAAAACCCACAATGACTTTGTGAAATGGAGACCAGAGATACAGGTGGACCTCTGCCAATTTACACTGCTGCTCAGCTCTGGCCATGTCACCCTCAAACATGGCCCAAAGCATCATCTGACTTAGGGTTCAGAAGCAAGACCAATTCTGCACACTGTGAAGAGTAAGTAGACATCTACCCGAGCATCGCCATCACTCCATCCTCTGCCTACCGTGTTCTGAGTAGTACTGAGTCTCTATCCCTTCACCAGCACTTTTGACTAAGTGGATGAACACACTGGGCTTTCTAGCTGGCCTCAGGCAATGCTGTCTCCCTGGGGCACTTAATACACATTGACAGAACAAGCGAGGCCAGGCAGAGAAATGACCTTGTCACTTCTTCTTATCTACTTGACCTTTTATTCAAGCACTGCAACAGGAAAAAGAGACCCCAGCAGGACCCATTAGTCGTGGAGTCTTGCTGGTTGCTTGGGGTGTCTTGGGAAACCCTGACGATGGAAAATTGATGAATAACCTGTATAGTGTCTTTATCTAGTATTGAGATTAAGCTCCACATCAGGAATTATTCTAATGCCGTACTTCTCATTATTAAATACAGAAACCACAATTTTAATATCTTATTGAAAAGAGCCATTTAAGCTAAATATGAATATGGTTTTTATGTAGGATTAATGAACTGAATATTTTAAGCTATCCTATCAGGAAAATGTTTGCCTGTGGGGTACTGAATAAGCACCTTCCTTCCCCCTTAGATGAACAATGAAAGAAAATTCTTTATAAATATATACACATTAATATTTTCTTTCTGCTGAAATCTATATTTATCATAGATGTATTCATCAGCTTTCATGCATACTGTCAGATGTGGAAAATTAGCTTTTGCATTTACTAACTCCTCCATGGGAAAGAGGTCCCTCATGTGTTTAACAAAAAAAGCTTTATTGTTTATGAGATTGAAAAATAAAGGTTGCCATGGCTATAAGATCTGGTGATTGGTAATCAGTTTTCATAAATGACCATGAATCACTTTTGTGCTAGCTGAGCTTTGTTTGGAATATGAGATGGCTGTTCTGTCTTACAAGCAAGGAATTATTAATGTATCCTCCCTGGAGGGTTTCAATTTCACCCATACAAATAGCTGTATATCTACCAAGTGTATGTTCAATGTGCCTATCTATGAAATTTAAAATTATATGCTTTGTGTAAAACAGAATATATAATAGACTCTGAAATTGAATAAAACTTATTGGACTCATTTTTTATCCTTTGTGACATTTTTCTAGTAAACGAGTTCAGACAAAAGGCATTGCCACCAAGGAGCCAGGAATGCAAAGTCCTGTCCAATTTAAATAATCGCTCCTTTCTGTCATGTTCTACAAAGAGGTGTATTCAAACATATTCTTTGAGCCTTTCTGTATTCTGTTCTTAGTTTTCACAAATATGAGCAGGCAAAGATTCCCCCCACATCTCTTTTGTATGTTTTGGTTGCTTGAAAAAAAATAATCTTGGCAATTGTCTTATTACAAAAAAATGAGAGGCTTTTCTTCTATGATAAATATGACAGAGGCCTGGCTTACATGAGACTGTAATTTAGTTCCAAACTTTACATCTATCCTTTGGTCAACAAATAAAATGAAAAGGGCAGTCAGGGATAATGTGGAGTTTGTGGAAATTCTGCTCATGTCCCTGGCCTTCGGAAAAGCCTTCAGTGGTTCGTGAGCCATTCCATGTGTCCCAACTTCTAGCTCAGCTCCCAACCTTTTCTGTGATCTACTCCTTGCAGGCCTTCTCATCTAGCCGTCTCCACCCAAATACCACCGTCCCATCCTTCAGGTATCTGAACTCCTTGTCACTTTCCCTCACTGTCAGTTGGGCCCCGTAATGCTGGGCAGTGGCACTCTCAGCTCTTGAAAGGTGGTGCTGGCAGAGGCCCAGCAGGCAGAGACAAAAACTCCACATAAGCGATACACGTCTATTCCTGGGAAAGCTGACAGCTGGCATCCCAAGACGGAAGGGTCCCAATGTTGTCACCTGGCCACCAAATGGCCACTTGCTGTTGTGAAGGGCTAGTGCCCTCTGGGTGTTCAGCACTGCTCACTATTACTGGCAGGCTGGAGAGCCAGCAGAGGCAGTAGAGGAGTGGGCTTTGGTCAGAATCCATGTTGCTGGGCCCACGTGTAGCCTGTGTCCACCACAGTGGCTGCGTGGTTCACGGAGCCACCACGTCAGCACTGCAGTGGCTGATGACAGGCACTGGCTAATGTCAGCTGGCTAATTCATTTTGCCTACTCGTTGGTTTAATGCCTCTCCTATGTCTGTCTCTGGTAGGCACGCACATGTACTATGAAAACCTTCACGCTCAATGCTAGTTCCCTTTTGCCCATCTTCACGTCCTAACGCACCCTCCCCTGTTCTTTGTTTTCCATTCTGCTTTTCTTCATTACTGCTCATTCGTCTATGTGTATTAAACATTACACCATTTCTCTTTTCATACAAAGTAGATGGCCAAGCACACCGTGCAAAGTTAGTAGAAGTTTCTTGCACTGCTGTTTTTCATGGCAACCTTGAAACTGTAGGTTAGAAGTTGTCTGCTTTTTGGCTTTCGCTCACAAGAGCTGACCCTCTTTCCGTGACTGCAATCACACCGACACATGAGCTGAGGGAGAGTCACTGATGCCACAGCAGCGGGTGCCAGGGGGCTCTGAAAGGTCTACTCGTGAACTATTGTCCTGTGCGCAACACCAGAGGCACGACTTGTCTTGCTGGGACTGTGTAGGGCCAAACTTTTGCTGGGTGGGTGTCGCTCAGTTGTCAGACATGTGGTCTTTCCATACCCTATAACATGCTTTCACATTTCTACAGTAATAAACAATAGTAATTCTCGGCTACACAGAGCACAGCTTTACTCCAGAAACTCACGGAACCTGACTGTGATTCGCCCACTGAACCCTTCCTCAAGTGACACCTTTTGCCTGTACGATACCTGCAGCACCAAAGGGTCTCCTGACCGTAGAAAGGTCTCCTGTTCTGGGAGCAGGCACCCCTGAGTGTTGCCTCTTCTGTAGTATCTCCACATGTAGAATATGCTATTAACTAAGCTCAAGGGTCCTACCAATATTATTGTTCTCCTTTCTTTAAGATGCCTAGTGCAATGCTATGATTTATTTTCCTTTTGAGGGGGTGCAATGTCATGTCTCTGATCACTGGGTTCTTAAAAATTTCACTGACTATGACGGTACCTGAATATTTTGGGGGATTCTCTTCCACTCCTTGGAAAATGTACTTCTCCCCAAGATGCATAATATGCCAGCCATCTCTTCCTCACCCAGCTCAATCAACACAAAATCATTCATGTGATTGTGGGTGGGTGTGACATTCTGCAAGATGTCTGCACGTTCTAATCCTGCAATGTCATTACGGTGGCCACGAGTCCAATGCGGCTATGAAGCACATCAAATGTGATTAGTGCAACTGGGAAAGGGAATTTTTAATAAGTTTAAATTTGAAGACTGAAGAAGTGCAAAATAAAGCTTTATTAAACACAATTTCCGCATTTTGGTAGGACTATATGTCAAGTTAACCATCGCATAGAATAATATAACTTGCTATATTTTTATATTATAGAACATGTATCAGAGATACACATAATTTGCTAGTATGGCACACGAACATATCACTGACTGGATGTCAACAAGTCAAGCAAAAATGATTTTCCACATGATGGTGAAATATTATGATTATTTGAATATTTCTATAATCAGTGTACATTACAATGATACTTAAAATGTAATTTATAATTACAGTAAAATATTTTAAGTAAAACTAAACTATGGTTTTATTTAATGAAGTAAATCTGAATAGTTAATAAAATCAGAATTAAGGCATATTATTGGTACAAAATTGAGTGAAAATGCAAAAGCTAGTTCTATTTTTGGAAAGGTAAGGAAAAAAAAAGAGACTGAAAAGTTAGTACTATATTTGGAAAGGTAAGGGGAAAAAGAGACTGAAAATATTATATTTTGAAAGGTTAGGAAACAAACAGACTGAAAATATATCAAATTTTTTGCAGAATGGCAATTGCAATTTGTTGCGACAAAGAAAAACAAACATAAAAGTTGTTTGTTGTACAAAATAATTTTCAAGCTAGTAAAGTGAGAAATTGTGAGACATTTCCAGTGAATATACATTAAATTTGATATGAAGGTTACTTTTGATAGTGAAAAATAAATCAATAAGATAGGTTACTCAAAACTAGAATTAAATATCCAACAATAATTTTTTTTAAATCTCAACAGGATCTGAGCTTATAACTGGGGCCAGTTATAAAATGCCTTGAGTTCTCACTTAATATAGAAAGTGACTTGTAGATATAGGGATGGTAAAATAAATTACTATTTCAGTTAGACTTAGTTTATTATAAAACTATGAGAAAAAAAAATGGAAAATACATTTTACAAACAGTGAAAAATCTTCAATTAAGCAACAGACCAATTATCTTTAGAATACTAGACCTTTCCAGAAGTATCAAAAACATTGATTCAAACTTTGAAAATTAAAAGTACTTTGCTTTAGCTTTAGATGAATCATGCAATGCATATTAATAGCACAATTAATACTCTAATATATTTTATATCACTTTGACTACCCAAATTACAAATGTTAATTTGAAACCTAAAAAATTAGACTCATCACATAAATGTTTGAAAATGTCTTACATCTCCTAAAGAAAAACTTTACCTTGATTTGAAAAATGAGTTTCTTCTACCACAGCTAGTACTATATGTATGTTGTCAAAACTGGACTTTCTGGAATTCTTTTTAAAGGCAATCATGTTACTCTAATTGTTCCATTATAAGACATATTGCAAATTTTTATGCTCCATACTCTAGAAAAGATTACTACTTTTCATGCCTCTGCAGGGATTAGTGTTACCTTAAAGAATCTAAAGGATCAGATTCTGTTGTTCCCATCTTACTTCCATTTCACTCATGAGCCCAGCAACTGCAAAATCCAGGTGGGACTTGGAGGATGACAGTAGATGACTGCCGGCACAACAAAACTGCTACACTCACAGCTGCCTCGCCAGATGTGCGGCCTTTTCCAGCCCCAAATGTGTGGTACACGGTATGACCCTCATTCGGTAACAGGCTCTTTTGGTCTCACCAACAAGGTTCAAAACGGACCACATGCACATGACACAGTACGGACAGCACTGGCATTTATGTTTCTGTTTCGGGGCTGTGCTAACTCTCTTCGCCTCTACCATAATATGAGCTGCAGAGCTCTGAGCCAAAATGAACAGTAATGGTTATGAACAATATTTAAATTTTCTAATAGTATATTAAAAACTAAAAGGAAACAAACTTTATTTAACAATGTATTTTATTTAACAATTTTAGGCCCAGCATGGTGGCACGTGCCTGTAATCCCAGCACTCAGGAGGCTGAGGCAGGAGGATCGCTGTGATCCTGGGCTACACAATGAGTCCCAGGTCAGTCTCAACCACATAGTGAGACCCTGTCTTAAAAAATAAACTAAAAAATATTTTTAATAGTATATTTTATTTAACCCAGCATTTCCAAAATATTATCATCTCAACATAAAGCCAAATTTAAAAAAATAATAATCAGTATGGCATTCTTTTTACTGTACTTCTTCTGAAATGTTTTAAACTTAAAATGTATCCCAATCAGATGTTAAATTTTCATGGGATACACTTTGATGAAAATTTACCATAGAAAAAGTAGATTCATATCCTCACATTGTTCCAAACATGCTTAAAAGATGTCAGGTAACTGAATCCTTTACTAAACAGAATAATTTTAATGACTACATCTACATTAAATGAAATAAGTATACAGTATCTTTTTCAAAGCATTGATTGGACTTTGAAGTAAATGTGTATCCATTTCAAAGTTATGACTATTAAAATTAAATAAATTCACTAATTTTTTCTCAACTCAGTATTACTAAAATTGAATCCAAAGTAGCACATAAATTGAAAAGCAATTCTAAATTTATCAATATGGAAAAACATTCTTCAAAATCTTCTCGTATTTTTTGTAATCTATATGACACCACTGACTACAATCAAAATACTTTCCACACTGATGCATTAGAGAACATGTAAAATCATTATTAAATTATATTATGTAATGCTTCAACTTCAATATAAATGTGCACACGGGCGTATGTAGTTTCCACAGACCCTCAAAGTTAGTTTGCTCATATGCAGTGGCAACACAGAAAATGTAAGTTAAACTGCCACTTTTCTCATTTTGCTATTTGGAAAGCTTTTTTCTTTTATAAAGTTTATGTTGTATGAGAATCAAAATTTATAGATCAGGAAAATCTTTGCACAATTGTTCTATGACTCAACCAATCAGTAGAAAATCATTAAATTCATTGTCTTCTTTTTTTTTTTTTCAAAATTCCATCATCTTCATGGCTTTGCACTTACATATGGCATAGTTTTTTTGTTTTTTGCTCATTGAGTTTATTGGTACTTTTTAGGTATACAGTACAGTTACATTCATTATTGGGATCTTGTACCTTTACATGACAGGTCTTGGTTCTCATTTTTCCCCTTGTCCATGCCCTCCCTTCACCCCCTATATATTGTATAGTTTTAACAATTACTATCAGTGCTGCTTGGGGGAGGAGAGGTGGGGTCAGGTCCAAGGCTTTGCCTAGGGTGGTTGTGATCGCACAGACTAATGTTCCAATATGGCGCCCGAACCAACTGCCAGCGTATCAAAGCCAGTCGTGCACTAAAGCAGTAGGGAATGACACCAGACCTTGTACAGAACCCCAGGTCCCTGGTCTAACAGGAGGATAAAAAATCCGGGTATCTGGGCATCAATACTGATTCAAATCCTGTGCCCAACAGTCCTCAGAATGTCTTATAATCCTGCCCCCAGTGTGCAGTCACCAATATAAATGCCTTCAAGTCCCAGTGGAGAAGGACTGGAGAAATTATTTGCGTATAATGCCATGATGTTACATCTTCCTTCTTTGTAAGGACTTAAGCACCTCTCTTGGCTATATTCTTGGTTTTGGCTGCACATTAACAAAATGGACCTGTTTTAGCTAAACATGTACAGTCATTAAATGTCAATTAGTATCACTATTATGCCCTTACTTGCTTCTTAATTTTAAAATCAAATCTCCTTTGTGTCTAACTAAAGTTGTACTCTGGCTTTCATGCCTGGATTTCAGTTGGATTTATTTATCTTCTTGTGTTCGTTATCAGTGATATCTGACAACAGCCATCCAATCTCATCACCTTACTAGATAATAATATTTACCATTGCATAGATTCAGCTAAAATGCCTGACACTCCTGCATGCTGCTACATTTCCTCCCCCCAGGTCACCGTGCTATTTTTCTATTGGTAAAAGCTTTAACAAATGAAAGCTACCTGTGGCCAACCAAAGGTATCTGTGCACCAGTATGGGTTCTTTATTGCAGGTGATGGCTAGCGAACCCAGACTCCATTTCCCATCTGCTCTCCTGGACCACGCCCAGTACCAGTTTTTGCAAGTTGGGATCTTGTGAAGCAAATGTCAACACAGAGATGTGGAGTTTGGGGCAAAAATCATTGCACCCAGGAGGAGGTGAACTGGAGCTTGGCCCTGGAAAGCGGGACTGCGACCAGAGAGAGGCCTGTGGGATATGTCCCACACATTTTAAACATAAAAGCAGGGGAAAACAGATCAGTGCTGTGATGAGACGGGCTGCATGAATAGGCTAAATATGATGGTACGTGTGATAGTTACTGTGGTGTCACCCGAGTAAGAAAGGCCTGGTGAACGGGCTCGGCACAGTTCCGGGTGTGTCCAGACGATGGATTACCGAAGAGGGAAGAGTCGTCGTAGGTGTGAGTGGCACCGACCACCAGGCTCGTGTCCTAGGCAGAATGAAATGGGAACGCCGTTTTGCCTCCTCAGGGGAGCTCCAGCCTTCACTGTCATCTTCGGATGGTCACTCCAGCTTTAGAGTGCACAGACTCATTTGCCTTCCAACAAACAGCCTGTGCCTTCCGATATGGACTCAACTGGACTCTGCACTGAGCTCCGGACCTCTGGTTTCTGACTCGATCCTCCAACTTTCCAGCATACGTTCTCCAACTTCTGATTCTGCAGGTGGCCCCTGGAAGACTGCTTTGTAAAATATAACTGAATTTATTCCTTCAGTGATCCCTCACGGATGAGGTAAGGAATCAAAAGGGGCTAGGGACATGGCAGTGGAATTAAGAGTGGACACTGCAGAACAGAAGCCTGAGAGCTGAGTTTCGAGGAACAGCTGCTGAGGGACCAGACAAGGTAAACAGAGGCACCGTCGGCTGGGGAGGAGAGGAGGTCTGTGATGCCTTGGGGACACTGCAGGAGGAGGACTTCACACAGACAGCTTATCGGTGAGACAAACCTACCATATCTCCCACGAGGTAATCTGTGCAAGCACTACTGCGACGTTTCATTTTTCCCAATTAATTTTTTAATGTTTTATCATTCATTATTTATGACAAACGTTGTTGCCAGATCTTGGATTCTGTCTTCCCTCAAGGTTAGAGCTTACTTCTTTAAATACACAAAAAGAAAATATATGTGTTTCCTGATGAAGTCTCGGAAAGATCTGGCAATAGAAATCTTTGAGCAACTGTTTCTCTGCCTACTGCAGTGTCGCACCCAAAGACCTCATCACTACACACCAAGGTAGGGGTCGGTGATACCGCTGATGGCTCGTTCTGGGACACATTGCCCATGGTCTGCCTCCCTCGGCTGTGGGTAGAAATACGTCCAACTGGCAGCACCACAAAGCTGTGGCCCCACTCCTAAATACAAAGGCCACTTAGGGGAACTGGTAGCTTGTTATTTTCACAGTAATAAAAGTATGCACAGCTAATCCTTTTTAAAAGCTAGAACAACCCTCTCCCTCCAGCAGCTCTGGAGCTATCAAAACTCTCATGATTTACAACAAGGTAAAGTTTAGTTAACCAGTCAAGAGCCCTCTGTTTCCTCCCTAAAGTTGTACCTTCCGGAGCCCTGATCCAGGTCCCACGTGGTCCAGTGATGGAGAGTGAGACTGAATGCCCAAACTGCACCCCAAAACCCACTTAACTGCCAAGGACCAACACCGCCCCTACGTGCACTGCTACCCGAAGCTCAGCTGCTCGGGCCAGGCTGGACGACTTGGCTTGTTGGCAAGAGGGCTCTGTGCACCCACTGTGGCACACGTGCCATAGTTCACGTCACTGGTCTGGGCCTTTGCAACAAGTCCTTCACCTTCCCACCTCAGCTAAAATGCGCTTGCTCCTGGGGAACTGCCTCTTCTTGCCTCTCTTTCCAAGATAAATCATTCTTGCAAAATGCTGCTTAGCTTCTGATGCTGTTTTCTCCAGTGTTTTCCATCCTCTGTTCCTTCCTGTCATTCTACTGTACAGCACCGTCATCTGTTTACTCCTATTCACGTTTTTGTGAAAAAATGAAATGAAATGAAATGAGCTGTAGCCTGTCCCATAGCTTTCTTCTTCACTCAGGACGCTCCCGGGCTCAGGCGGACGATCTTCCAACACTGAACTCGGTGCATGCCTTCCACATCGGGCACCTTCTTTTCCATTTCTTTTCTCTATCTCCACACCAAGAACAGGTTAATTCTAGTTACTCAGCCTTTGCTATTGCCAATAACCAGTACCTTTCTGAAATAAAAATCAGAATCGCCTCTCAGCACTGCACGCTTTTTCCAGTGATCTCTGCCCAGCCTCCCACAGCCAAGCCGGTGCAGCCCGTCTGCCCCTGACGCTGGCCCTCTGTGGTCGATGAGCTCTCTCCAGTCTTCTCTTTCTCCCCTCATCAGTTTCAACTTCATGGCTCTCACTTAGTCCCTTTCTTGCTGATGTCTTTCAAGTCTTGTCAATAAATTTCCTAGTTTGGGCTATTTACTGTCACCTCTTTTCTAGACAAATAAGTCAGCTAAGGAATGGATTTTGTGGCTTTCCAGGGATTCTTCACATCTCTCTTAATGCAAATCTTCCCCACTTTCAACATTTCAGAGGCTCACTTACAAGGACCTGCCCATTACGTTTCTGTCTCTCAATCCCTTTATAAACTTCTGCTCCCATTCTGCGGTAACACTCAACTACATTCAGTGTGGGGAACGCATGCTCTCTCCTACTTTCATCCTCTGTTCCCTCTTTCACTTTCTCTCCCCTTCTTCCTTTTCCATTCTCTCCCTCCTCTCTCTTCCCGGTACCTCATCTGTGCCATCCTCAACGCATCTGTTTCTATAGAGTAGTTCTTTATCCTGAAAGGTTTCTTTTTCCTGGTCTCCTGATCCTTCAGACTACCAGCCATCAAGGAAGCCCTTCCTGATCTCTAAGTCAGGGTAACTCACCCCTGCTGTTCACAATAGAATGTATCGCTATGGTTATCGGTCAGAACTGCCGGAATCTCTTCAAGCTGCATTTGTGATGTCTTGCACATCAGTCTGTTTGCCCTGCCACCGTGACTTTCGCACTCAACTTTCTTCCCTGACTGGAGCACACCATCTTTCTCACCTTGTCCTCTCCTTGTAAACCGAATTGTTGGCACCACGCGTTCACCCCTCGTCTACAGAACAGCACACTCCTGAACATCCCTCATACGCCAAGTGCCTTGATGTCTTCATGTCCATGGATTTTTTGCTTCTTCTTAAGAAATCTTGTCCCCTACTATCTACTGAGATTTCCCATGCAAACTTGAAAATTTAGCTCAGATGTCTATGCTTGCATTCGCCTAGTTTTCTTCTTTCTGCTTCTTCAATGCTCTGCTCAAAACGTTCTCAGAATATGAAGCCCTGTATTCCAGATGTGCAAGTGTGTTTCTCATTGAGACAGTATCTTCAATACAGAGCTAACCACTCAACTTCACATCCTTTAGGCCTTGTGTGTGGAGAAGAGGAAAGGTTTCAATCGTAATCCTTCCCCGAGTCTCACAATTTTTCTTATGTCCCTAATTTCAGCTGTTTTCCAATCACAATTATCCATGTCAGCCATTAAAATGTATATTTCATGTATTTTGCTTCTAACTAGTGCGTTATTTATAGACAAAACTATCTCTAAACTGTATTGTTGATGTTTTCACAAGACCCCAGAATTTGCTGAAGGCAAAGTGGGTTGTTTTGACCATACATTTCTATCTTTCACGGGAAGATGATGGTGTAATTTCATTCTGGAGTGAAACAAGTTTAAGTAAGATGTTATTAGACCAAAACATGCTTTTTATGTTTATTATGTCTTCTCAACCTACAAAATCTCCTCTCATTTCAATGAAATGTGTGAAAATGAAAAAGAAACACCAAAAGAATTGACTTTTACTCTAGAAACTAATGACTCTTTCTTGAAAAGAGTGATATTTTCCTAAACTATTAAAACCTATGGATTGTTACTTACTGATCCTTAAAACAACACTTTTCTACATTATGCCCCCCCATTGTCATCTGGAGTAAAATTAGGCCCCTGAAATTACGTATCATGCTGGGTAGTGGCCTAAAACATATCATCTATGGATCTAACTTGATTGCCCCACTCTGACTTTTATATTAAACCCATGAAATACTGAGGAATTGGAAAGATGGGATGAGTATCACTGGGTAATTCTACATTTCTTGCTGGAATTGAAACAATGCAAATGTGTCCCTATTACATATTACTGAATTATTAAATTTTCACTCAACTTTGATTTCTTTAAAACAAAAGTGCCTTGGGACTCTAAAAAAGGCCCCACATTTTGTGCAAATATAGGGAAAACATGTCAGTGGTAAGATACTGCTCAGAATACTCAAATCAGCTGTGCCCTCAGCATGAAGCTGCTGTGCTATGAATTTGAGGCGTGTGCTTTCCAGACTTCCCTCAGCAACAAGACCTGTGGCTTTGACCAACCATTTAGCAAGTCCTCGCAGCACTTCAGTCTTGTGTGCTGTGCAGAAGGAGGGGTGTGATTCCACAGCCACTCCCACAGGGCTCACTGGGGCTGGTCCCCTGCTGCATGGTTACAGCCACTCTCCCTGCTGAGCAGGGGACAGTGAGTGTCTGCAGCTGCACCCATCAGAGTGGCTGTCCAAGGCTAAATCCTACATTCCCAGGAAACTGAAATGCTCAGTTGGATGGGGAAGAAGAGGGGACCACACCCCAGACGCCACCAGAGATCTTCACTCTTACCAAGCATAGTGAAAAGGAAAAGCCAGATATCAGAGATGTTCAAGAGGTTTTCAGCCCAAAGCGTCTAGATAAAACACTTACTCAGCTGTGCAGATGGGAACACAGCCCAGGAAAGGACAGTCTCACTGTCCAGAGACAAACAGAAAAATCACCTGCACATGTGGATTTAATTACAGGTTAAAGTGTTCAGATTTAGATCTAAAATGCCCCCCCAAAGTGTCGGGTGTTTCGAGGTGGGCATTCGGAAGGTGACTGACTCTATCAGTGGAGAAGCCATCGGTGCTAGGCTGTGACGGCATCATTGAGGGTGCAGAGATGGCGGAAGTGGGGCTGAGGTAAGGGGTGGGTGTGGGGCATGGCCGTGGGTGGTTCTGTTCTGTCCCTCTGTGGCTGCTGCCTGCTCTGTCTGCTCCCTGGCTGCTGTCAGGTAAGCAGCTTTCCTTTACTATGCTTTTCTTCACCACAGGGCCCAGAAGAACAGACCCGAGGACCTCTGAAACCATGATCCACACTAAGTATCTCCCCATGTAAAGTGTTTCTCTCGGGTATTTGGTCACAGTGACAAAAGGCTGAGAGAGGGCATATATACAGTCACCCCAAGGGAAGAGGGTTACCCATAGTAGCTGGGCACAGCATGAAACTTCCTTAAAATCACATATCGTGTTTCTTGCGAACTTTGTATTCTATGCAGTGAAGCATATGGGTGGCTTAATATAAAATTATTTTCCCTCAAAATTACCAGACGTATCGATCCTTCGTGGAGACACCAAGTTTGTTCTGTATCTTTGCATATCCCCAGGGCTTAAGGCTGTCGAGTTCAAGCAAAACGTTCTGCTGCCTGAGCACATCGTCTGGTTCTCTGGCTTCCTTCATTACAGCCTGGAGGAGTCTTGTGGGACACGCACGTATCATTTTGTCACCTGAACCATCTAGTTTCATGGTCTGATATTCACTCGTGGTAAGGAAAGACACAGAAATGTTCTCCTTACACAACTCTTGCTTTTTAACCCCAATCCATCAACCTAGGAAATTACTGCCTAGATTCACGCTGTGATGCCTCTTAAATGGCAGATGAGAATGAGACAAGAGTGATGAGTTCCTTAGCAATGTACGACAATACAGTGGAACCCACCTTCAAAGTCCGTACACAGGAAGTACAGTAAAAAGGCCCATAGACGCTGAGTTGGTCAGGAATACAAGACAAAGCTGTTAGGGAACTGGCTCCCTTTGTTGACTCCTAGCCTGTGCGCCGGTCACCTTTCCATTGCTGCGTCACAGTATCTGAGAAAGCAATTTAAGGAGGAAACATCTCTTTTGGCTTCACTCTATCAGAGGTTAAGTCCAGTCCGCGATGAACAGGCAAAAAGAAACATTCCAAGAGGCAGGCGTGGCAGAGGACAGCTTCTTACTTCATGACAGCCAGGAAGCAGAGAGAAAGGGGAGAGAGAGAAAGAGAAAGAAACAGAGACAGAGACAAGAGACCAAGACGGGAGATGAGATACAGTCCCCAGGTCACACGTCCATGATTCACTCCCTGCAGCAGGCCATACCTCCTAGCAGCCCATCAGCTATGAACTCACCAACAGGTTAATGCATGGAGGAGGTTGATGCTTTCATCATCCGTCACTGCCCAAAAGCCCATCAGCCGGCCTCTGAGGGACATTTTACTTTTTGGGGTGTGTGTGTGTGATCAGTACATTTTAGATATACACAATAACATTCATCATAGGGAATCTGTGCCTGTACAGGACATATCTTGCTTTTTTTCTCCATTCTCCTCCCCTCTGTTTGACCCTTCTTCCCCTCATTTACAAAAGCACTGCTTCCATTTCTCCTTCTATTCTCTTTTCCTCTTGTCCCTTCTGTCCCCCTCCCCGCCCTTGTTCCCCTTCTCGAGGGACATTTTCGACCTGAAATATGGCACTGTTCTTCTCCTCAGAAAAGTGATAGTCTATAGGAATAAAATACTTTTTTCTAGTATTAATTCAACTGTCTCTTCTGACAAATTTTTATTTGTCACAGGATCCAGAAGAATCATTTTAGATCCAAAATACTGGACACAAAAAATACACACTAATACGTTAATCCATGAATGACAGGTTGCAGACTGTTGGCCTACACACACCCACTCTGCAAATTCAGAGGGAGGTTCTTCCTCTGCTGGAGCACCTCCAGACAGCCCTCTGGCATGGTTAATTTCATGGGTCAGTTTGGCTGGGCCACGGACACCAAGATACATGGTCAGACTTTCTTGAGGTTTGTTTGTGAGGCTGTTTCTGGGTGAGATTAGCATGTGAATTGGTAGACAGAACACAGCAGAATGCCTTCCCTGGGCAGTGGGTCTCATCTAGAGAGTTGAAGGCCTAGAAAGAATACAAAGGTGGAATTGAAACATCCCTCCCTGCCTGCCTCTCTGTTCTGGGAGGAGACATCAGTCTTCTACTTCCTACAGACTCTGTCTGCATCTTACACCCTGAATTTTCTGGTTCTCAGGTACAGATTCAGACTGGGACTCTATGATTGTCTCTCCTGACTTTCCTACTTGCGGAATACAGATATGGGGTCTTCCCAGACTTGTATTTGCATGAGATTGTATTACTGTGTGTATAGATTCCTCTGGACAGTGCTAACTAATACAGAAACACAGGACATGACTCCTGCCTCCTACTCTTAGAGCTGTATCTGGCGCTGTGAGGAGTCGATTTCTGGATAATGACTGCATCCCTGTCCCGGTTCCAGTCGCGATTAAAGTGTATTAGTCATTTTCTCACGGCTGGGACACACTACCCCACTCTGCAGCTTAAAGAAGGAGAGGCTGGTTCTTGCTGACACAGTAGTTCCCAAGTTTCAGTCCATGGCTAGAGTGCTCAAACGTAGAAAGGCACAGTGGTAGGGCCGACTATGAAAGAAAGCTGCTCATGTCATGGCAGCCAGAACGCAAAAAAAAGAAGAGAGGGGCCAGGGCCACAGACGTAGCCTTCAGGTCATGTGTACAGAGAAGAGGTCACGCCCCAGCCAGGGCCCATGCCTGGACCCAGAGTCAACTTCCACACACAGGAGGCTGAGGGGGCTGTGTTAGTTCCGAACCGTAAGTGCACTTTTTTTTCTCTCATTTTGGAATTGTTTACTTTAAAATGGTACCATTTACCTGGTCTGTGCCCTTTTATGATTATTGAGTAAGTGAATTTATGGTATGTCTACTACTAATATTCTTGGATCCCACAGAGGAATATATATGTGTTTCTTAAGTTTAATAAAATATTATGCATATGCTTTTTTATGTTTTTGGCAAAATTCCCATTACACTGGCTTGGTGCCGTTAATGCATTTTTTATTTTCTATTTTAATACAGGCTGTACTCCCTGGGATTTCTATTAGTAATGCAGGAAGACTTGGAGCAGGCTTTTAGAAGTAAAAGCTGTTATTTAACCCCTTCCACAATTTATAATTAAATGTATGGCTGTGAAGGGTGATCCAGTACATTTAACAGATCAGGCAAATTTCAGGGGCAATACTGAGGAGAAGACTCGGATTCGACCCCTATGTTAGGACCTTAGAAGGTCAGCTAATTTTTCAGTCCCCAATGCCCATGGCAATGCCCAGGGCACAATCAAGGGAGCCATGGGGCTGTCTCTCCAATATTCTAGTATTAAAAATAAAGAGGGCTTTGCTAGGGCCCCTTTCACCAGTCCAATCCACCCTGCCCCACGCCGGACATTTTCCCCTGCCAAGTACCAGTGCACCCCTGCTGGTGCCATGCTGCCCACCAAGCCCAACCAGCACCTGCTCCTCCTTTCTGCCGTGCGTCCTAAAGACCCAGAGAGAAATCCGCGTGCTCTGCCTCAGGTAGTCAGCAACCAGGATGGCCTCGCTGTGCTCCTGCAGGGAAGCTCCCTGCATGTCAAGCCCTGAACCCACGTCAGACCCCACAACCATGTAATGAGGATCCCCAGCATCAGGCCCGTCCCATGTGCCAGAGACACTCAGGTAGTGACACAGAGGCAGAGCATGGCAATCGGCAGAAGGGATCATTTCTGGGCACTGTCATGGGTGCTGGGAGGTGTGTGATGCTGAAGGCTTAGAACAGGGTACCTCACTCAGGCCTGGAGTTCGGAGAGAGTTTTCTGGAGTAAATCTTGAACTGAGTGTGAAGGAAGCTGGAAACGTAAATGAGACCAGAGGAAGTTTTCCTTACCTGTCCTATAGTACCATCTTTTACCTTCCCAAAGATGGTCCAGAGATATAAACACAGGCTCCAAAGCCACAGGGTACAGGGCCCTCATGGCTGGAGTCCTCCACAGTCCTGACCCACAGTCTGGGGAGTCACCTGCTGGTGAGACTGGCCTCTCCAACTCTCTACCCACACAGCATTCCCTCTGCACAACTTCGGAGGGCAGTGTGTCCCTCCATGCTGCAAGTGATGAAGCTCACAGCGGGCTTCTCTGTGGGTGGGGGAGGCACACACAAGGGGCAAATAAGCTAGTCACCCAAGAAGTTCTAGAAAGACAAGGCAACAATGTTGCACCCTCATTGTGAGGGTTTGTTCTCCAATATTTAGTGAATAGTTACTGCACCCAATTTAGATTTTTAATCCCACAGCCTATCCCTGCATAGGAAGACAAAGAACCTCAATTCAAAATTTATAGATATTGAAAGTGGGATATTCTCATTAAAATTGAGTGAGCATTTATGAGGTCATTAAATATGATTGCCACAAAATGATATACAGCTAAAACTCCTTTAACCATTTAAGCGAAAATTAGGCCCCAAAAAACATCTTATCTTACAACATTAAGACCCTATTTTTTTTCTTTTTCCATCCATTTTAGCAAACCAATTAGAGCACTAGAGTAGGAGAAACAGCCCAAGGAATGGTCTACAAGATCATGTAGTAATTGGGCCAATTTATAGTAGGTAACTGAGAAATGCCTAAAATTGTCATTTCTCCTGGTTAGGACTGAATAGCAAAGAATGTGATTAATAAATAGCTTAAGCAGCAAACAGAAGGTACTTACAATGCACGAATGCTCTGGGGAGATGAGGTATGGAGAAAATCATTACAATAAAGTACATGCAGGCGTTTTGCTTAAAGAGGCTAGAACAACTTTTCAAAACATCACATTAAGGAACTATTTAGACTCGAATTGCTTATTAAGATTTCCTTTAAGTGGCCATTCAATTATAAGGTCAAACTAGGTATGTTAAGATGAGCTTCGATCAAGAAAGATCAAAGAGTACAAGAAAATCCAGGGACCCAAACTAGTCCATGCGTTTGACTCCACCCAGCTTCTACCCTGAAGCCAGCCCTAGGTGCCTTCTCACCTGCCTGCTGACACAACCTTGTCCTGAAATCTCACGGCCCATTTTCATCAAGCTGTTTGAGAAACACACTTCATTGCTGTGTCGGCTCCATTTTCAAGCAGCAGAGGAAACCTCTAAAAAGGACAGGCCTCTGGCATTGAGAAACTGGGTTCTTCTGATGGCAGTGGCCAAACGGTAAAGTTCAGGTAAGTCTGCTGTGCGCTCCCTCCAGTCCTCTACCCGCCGTTCCTCCTCAGACAATTCTGCAGAGACGTCTGTTGATGTGGACTACCAGAAAGCTCTCCCCTCTTCTGGAAACACCAACCTCTTTGCGGAACTGCCTCTCCCAGCCTCCTGACTGCACCCGGGGCTTTCCAGCCACCGTAGCGCGTTCCCACCGCACAGCACCACGACACGGGTATCATCCCTGGCGGCTCCAGGCACAGTGACGGGCACAGCGCCAGTGCTGTGTCCCACACCGCATCCATCAGGTGTTCTCCACAGTACAGGCTTCGCAGAGCTCAGAGGACGGCAGCCTGGAGCTGACCTCACAAGCTCATGGCTGAGGACAACTCCTCCTCCGCTCCCTCCCGCCGTGTTCCAGGGGCGGCCAATGTGTGCTCCAGCTCAGTTTTTATCACTGGAAACCCTAGAAGGTTTGCCAGGGCTGCCCAGTCCAGTCCTGTGCTTTCTTCCCACACAGCCTTGCTACTGAATCCCTGACCCACAATCTTCACCCGACACCTGTTTACAAGAAGGTCAGTTTCCCTAAGGCGAGTCAGCTGCGTTGCCACCCCAAAAGAAATACATGTGTCCAAAGGAAGATGAAAATCTGAGATGATGAACCGTGACGGCAGGGAGTAATCACAGGTGCAGAGGGCGCCCAACCTCAGAGAGGAAATGGGATCGCTGGCTGAAGATCTTCAGTTCTGTTGTGTTCTGTTAGGTTGGTGCTTATCTGAGGCAATCTGGAATCACAGCATAAAATAGTGGACTATAAACATGAATCAGTGTTTAAGAGAATGAATCTATTGCTTTACTCGTGCACGGGTGTCACTGAGCCTCCACGCCGAGCCTGCAGCTGGGAGATGGGGCCTGAGGTAGGGAGCATCCCTGCTGCTCAAGAGCCGGCCAGGCAGGCAGAGAAGACGGAGATGACGCTGCACTCGCGGTTTTCACTTGGGTCAACAAAGCCAGGGATCAGTGAGACCCAGAACACTGATAAGAATAAGTCCCGCTCTTTAATAAGGTCTCGTACTGTTATGAGTCCTGGCTCCGTCTGAAAAGCAGAAAGGTTAGGGAGGGACCCATTATTGGCAGGGAAGGCTGACTTATCCAGTGTTTTAGTCCCTTTCTCATTGCTGGGACAAAATACCTGACATCTCCAATTTAAAGGAGGAGAGATTTATTTTGCTGACAGTTTCAGAGGCTTTAGTGTTGGTCGGTGGGATCCAAGGTAGACAGAACATGGTCTGGGAAGGCCTGGGCAGAGAAAAGCTAGCCGCATTATGGCGGTCAGGACATGGAGAGAGAAGGGAAGAATAGAGGGGACATATCCTTCAAGTCATATCCCTAAGGCCCCACCTCTTCCGGCCTAACCTCACCTCCTGTCAGCGGCTGGTAACATCTGTGGGTGAACCTACTCATGAGTACAGCATCCCCACGATCCAGTCACCTTCCAAAAGCCCTGCATCTGAGCACGGGAGAACCTGAGAGGGCCTTCTAGATCAAACCCTAACAGCCAGGCACCAGAACAGAAAAAGTGGTTGAAATCTAACGACAAGGCTGAGTCCAGGAGGGGATGGAAGGAAGGAAGGTGAAAGAGAAAGAAAAAATTGTAACTTTGCTAAACTTTGGAGAGTATTTTGTTTCATAGAGAAAAAGATAAATACATCAATAACTAGACTTTTAAAAACCAGAATACATTGCAAGCTTTCCATGGATGGTGACAGGGAGCCAAAGACCAAAGTATAGAATGTAGATATTATTTAGGTATTTTTATAGTATTTTAACTGTATACACTTAAGACCAGCCTTCTTTAAAATGCAGTAACTGTAGTTTTTTTAAAAAGAAAGGCCTTCAAGGAAATGAACTCAGGTTAAGCCAGCTTTTTAGAGTCATTACAATCACTGTCATAAGGATGAATTAAGAAGGTTGTTCTGTTCTCCAATTTAATAACACTTTGACTGCCCCGTAAATTGTGTGATATATGGTAATTTGGCATCCAGGATTTGATTGGCTTGCTCCTCCAACCCTTCCTCATAAATTAATGTCACCATGAACATAGACATGTTCTTTCCTTATTTCTCTGGATCCTTTTAAAATAGCGATTAACCCTTACTCACCACCAACTGTTAATCTAGCCAAATAAAAACCTATGGCAATCGAAAGATGCATGAATATCTCTAATAGGGAATCTGACTAGTTCCAGACACTTCAGAAAATACTTGTTTTCTTCTCAAATAATCCAGAGAGCAAGTTTTTATTACACCTGCCATGCACTGAGTTTTGTCCATAATTAAATGAGTCCACTCTAAACTCAAGCAGAGCTCTGAATCTATTTGGGGAGAAAAATGCTTTGTAGGAAAGAACCTCACAGATCTACAGGTTTTAATGCAAATGCTTGGGTCGAGTGATAAGAGAAGCAGACATTACCACAGTCATTCCGACACTGTGTGAGCAGGGAGAAGCACAGAGGCTGCACGGGACATTGGCGAATGCCCAAATCGTCTCTGTGCGGTCAGAGACCTAGTAACCTCTTTGTGAAGCCTCAGAGGTTATATCTCAACTGGCACAGAAGATGTTGCCAGGACAATCTGTGTTCTTTGGAGCAGGAGCAAGCAGTATATTACTGGAAGCAAAGAAAGAAAAAAAGTAGGAATGAGAATTTCCTGCCTGAGAAAAGGAATAGGATTTAGAAAGATCTAAGCGTATGGAACAAGGGGAAGAAACTATGGGAGATATTGGCCAACAAGATGCAAAATGGTCACACAGCTGCACAAGCCATTCGCTTAGATTTGAGCCTAAGAGCAATCTCTGAGCAGGGACATTTCCTGAGGAAGAGAAGTGCACGACAAGGCTTGCACACAGCTTTTAAGGCCTCCTCTCACTACAGCACTAAGAGTTGGTTTGCACGGGGCAGACCTGGAAGGCTGGAATTCAGTTTGACCACAGCTGTAGTCTGAGTGGTAAGAAAGGATGCTTACTTGGCCTTGGGAAATTACAGAAGACAGGGAAAGAAATTCTTAGATTTAAAAAGTACGTAAGAGGCAGATGCAACATGATTAAATGATCAATTAGATGCAGTAAGTGCTGGAGAACAAGGTGTCTGTGGTGATACCCGTATTTCTGGCTTGGGCAAACTGATGATCACTCACTAAGAGGGAAGCACATCCGGCGGGGGCGGGTTTAAGGGCTCCGGGGTAGCTGCACGAAGGCTGAGCATGGCCCTGTGGAAAGGACAATGTTTAGCAGACAGTGGCATACATGGACTGCATATATAACAAAGATCGGGGTGCCTAGGAAAAACTGCTTTTCAGAATACACAGCCCAAAAGAAGGGACACTCACTAAGGCAATGTGCGATTGGGGTCTAAATATGCAAATAAGAGAGAGAAAGCAGGTGCCCAACCGTAAGAGTTGGAAAGGACTTCATAGAGGATAGAATTTCTTAAGTCATCAGAGACAAAGTGAGCTGCTTCGGGTTGGGGATACCTAAAAGAAGCACACACAAGAAAAACCGATACTATAGAAATTTATGAATATTTCCATTTAACAATGGTTTATGGTTGGTCTGTTTGTGGGTAAACAGTGGGGAATGTGTTAGGAAAGAGAGTCAAGACAACACTTCAGAAAGAACTGACCCACAGGCAAGGAAACTAAACTCATTCTATAAGGGATAGGTTTTCAGGAGATGTCTGAATGGAGAACGGTGGCTCTCACAAATTCCACAGACTAGATCTCATGCAGCTAAGCCTGATGGGCAAAGTGGGACTGGAGACGCTCAGAAAGAGCCCCGATTGTGACCCTGGCTTTGGCCCTCCAAAGCCATGTGACTGAGTTAGTCACTACTTCCTGGTAGGGGAGGTGGTATTGTATCCAGTGCTCAGGAATGCTGCCAAGGTTAGAGGTCACAGTTAAAGGCACCTGGAGCAGGAAGGACAACAGTCACAAATAAGAGTGTCACGGTGGCTGTGGGGGGGTGTGGCTCTGCTGTCACCTCCTTCTTGGCCAGGCTGGCCCTTCAGAAGCAGCGTTTAGCACAATCAACCACCATTTCTGCTGGAAAAGGTTGGCCCTTCTGGAAAGACCGGTAAAAGCAGAAGGCAAAACATCAACACAGTCACTAAGCCCCAGGGCCCCCAGGGAAGCACTGGTGGACCTAAGGGATGTACACAAAACAAGAGCTTGTATATCCATCCTGTGCTGGGCTCCAGTATGAGAGAGGAGTTGGAAGCCTGGGAAATACATCTTTCTACAGCACTGCATGAGAAAGCCGTTCTTGATCATGCAGGAGACATTAGCTTGGCCTTCAGGGTCTTGCTGCAAACAAACCTTGAGAAATGGTCCAGATAAGGAGTGCTCAGGGCCTTATAAACCTGGCATATCCAGTCAGAATTGCAGGAGCACAGGAGACCCATGAAGGAGTGGGTCCCAGCACTAAGCCCTGTCCCACCAGCAACCTCCCACTTATTTGCCCTTTGAAATGAGGAGTCTTATTCTAAAGACTAAAGAGGACCTTTAATGCTCACTAGTGTGTGATATGATAACCAAGGGTCAAATCTACACAGGCATGAGAGAGAGAGGAGAGAGAAAAAGGAGAAAGAGAGAGATGATTTAGGCCCCTTTCAGAGCTGTCCACAACTTTATAAGAATGAAATCAGAACATTCCAGCCCTGGGGAAGAAACTCCTGTTAATTCTCCAGTTCACAATCTGCCACATAAATCAGAGTAATATGGTGAATTGTGATAAGCACAGTGACACATGTGGAGTTCCATTAAGTCTTTTGTTCTCCCTGGGGAAAGGAAGAAAGGCTTCTTTATGTGATCTGGCAATATCAAATTATCTGCTATTTTTTAATATTGCACATCTTAAAGTCATATCTGAGGTTGTTTTGTGAAAAGTGAGCTGATGAATAATTTAGAATAGTTTCTTAGCACCTCTCCCTGCATATAAAAAATGTAACCTGACTTAATTGTATGTTGCCATGATAACATTAAGAAGGTCCCCCAGGAGAAACAGGGACATGCCCGGCTTAATGGAAAGTCAGACGACATTACCGGAATTCATACAAACTGTGTTTTCACGCTGGCAGTGTGTGTTTTCTGGGCCACAGTGATACCTCCCTCTCCAGAGAGCACAGAGTGTGAGCAGGGTCTATGGTGGCTTGTCTTCACTTAAAGAGCTAATTAACTGCTTATCATGAACTTCACATTCGGAAATCAAGAGCCTTATGGAAATCCTTTGGAAACGTAAGTTGAGATTCATGCAAATTCATTATTCATTGAAGTCAGCACTCTTTTGACAGTGATAATTTTTGTTGTTTTTGCTGTTGCTGTCAAGTTGATGGTGGTGGTTGTTGTTGTTTTCCTGGTACATCCATAGCACTGACTGCCATCCCAGGCACTGAGACTACATGCCACACAACAACAAAGTAAGTGGCTGGAGGGAAAAACATTCCAGAGAAGCAAGAGTTACCAAGGCAAATTTGTCTGTATCTATTGATATGAACAAAACCTCCACACAGGACTGGCAGGGGCCCAGAAAGATGAGCTTCCACTTATATTTATAGGAAGAGAACCAGGTACTGTAAAAGTCAGAGTCAACAACCTGGGAAAGAACTAGACAGTAGAAGGGTTAGACAGCTCATGTCACCAAGGTTCAACAAGTAAAGAAGAGTAAGAAGTAGCAAACCCATGGCCTCCCGTAGCTCCCTAACAGCCCCAGGTACACGTGGTTTTACTCCTGGACATAAGTAACTTATTACCCCTCCCTCTTCTCTCAGTGGTAAGTGACTCTGCACAAGTACTGTCGTTAGTTGAATGTCAGTAACCCTTGAAGACCATGCAAACCTACCTCTGATATCTCCCCTCACTTTCGCCTTCTATCCCAAACACATTTCTCCAGCTTTTCCCTGGTCCCACCACAGCCGCTTCCCCACTGTCCCTTCCTTTTCTAACCCCCCCTCTCCTTTTCTGTCCCCTGCTCACCTCCGCTCACGCAGTTGTACCTGCCCTTCAATCACACAGCCATTGCTACCTCCCCTAGGAAACCTCCCTCAGCTTCTAATTGCCTTCACCCTCCTCCAAATTCCTTATTTCTTCACCTGCGTTTACCTCATGAATCTTCGTGATTGTCTGTATTATAATGCTGGTGCTCTTCATTCTCTGTCTGGGTATGTGCACACATCTGTCTCTAGCTCACTAGATTTGAGTTATTTGCCGAGGACAGAATTCATCTTTTCTTTGTGTCTATACAAGACTAAGGACAGAGCCTAAACTTAGCGAACATCTCATAAAACTACACTAAATATTATAAATTTAATTAAAATGAACACTGACTATCTTGGAATGGGGGATTATACTGAGGTCCTTAGAAAGCTGTCGTATTAAAATCCAGAGAAAAGTGTGCTCCTCGGCCCAAGAACTCTGGAGTTTCCAAAAGAGATAAAGTCACTGTAGCAGCAGACCCACTGTCCTGCTGGTCACACCACAAACAGTGTCACACATACTCAAGGATGGAGTAACATAAAAGGCACAAGACGCTCACAGACTGAGCTCCAGAGGGAAGATGTCTCCTAAGGTATGAGAGTCTTGGGTACCAGTCCCCAAGGCCAGCTCTCCCGTGGCCACAGGTCCTCACCTAGGACTTCACGGCAGTAACAGGGCAGTCAGGCCACTATGGCAATATGCAGTGGTACATGCATCGAGAAGGAGACGCCTCCTTCGTAAATGTCACAATGTTTATTTCCACTTGAGCTCCCCTTTGTGTTTGGAGCAATTAAATATCTAAACCTTACCAGGTGGAAATCGCACTTAGTCTCTACTTAGTCATCACAGATGACAGAGGTAGAAAAAAGATAAAACAGTTCCCACCCAATTGCTCACATGACCAAAAGCTGCATCCAAATCAAGGTTTCACTTGAGCTACAGGTCTGCTTGGTTACTGACCTTATTTTGTCTGCACTACAAGAGCAGAACTCTCCAGAAGCAGATAGCATGACAGACTTAGAGGAAATAAAGGTCCAGACGAATTCTGGATGTTGGTTTGAGAATCTCTGCATTGGTGATGGACACCAGGCAAGGCAACAGTTAAAGTATATTCAAAATGGATTTGATTTGATTTGATTTGAATACTGGAAATCAAAGAGAAGCCCAAAAAAGACAAAAGAAGGTTCAGTTGGATAGGGAATTGGGAAGAAAGAGAAAGGTGCATAGGTTATAGTTGGAAAATTGTAACTGAGGGTGAGGGTTTTAGCTTTGCCTAGTGATGGTGCAGACCTGGGTACTGCAGTGCCTACGAGTAGGTTTTAGGGACTTGGGACAAATGAAAAAGGTGAAGAGACACCGGTCCCTCGGGAACACAGTCACCCTATTCAAATGCAAACATCCTTGAGAAAAAGTCTTGCTTTTAAATGATAGCAGTCGTTTGCCTTCATGAAGAAAGGTTCGTACTGATTTTTGACAATGGGTCTCGACTGGGCTGGGCATGGAGTCCAGCCTGTGGGAGGCAGGAGAGCTGGGTGTGGGGAGACTGGAGAAAAGCAGGGTGAAGCCCTTTCACCAGGCGCTATCAGAGGAACACAGGGCTGAGCAGACAGAATGTATTGGGAGGGCACAACCCTGAATGGAACAGACAGGAGGACACGCCTCTTTAGATGACCAGGAATTCTGAGACAGAGAGGAAAGGAGAATGGACTCCCTGAGGCCACCTTGTCACATGAGGAGCCCATTGTTGTCTGCAGATGCCCCGAAGAGCGGAAGGTGCAACATGTGAATGTAAGCTGCTTCCCCCTGCCACTGGCTCTCCACCGGAGTGAGGCCTGACAGCAGCCAGGTGCTACTGTCGCACCCTGACCAGGGACGGGCACTTCTCACCGTGATGAACGGCTCAAGGAAGGCCCAACCCTCAGACACCACTGTCCTTTGTCCTTCGAGCACCACTTGGCTCATGAGAGACTTTTTGGAGGAGGCTGTGGTACTTGCTGAGAGCTCCAGCGATCAGGAAGCCTCACAGCTCTCTGGCCCTTCACGCTTGCCCCTGGCTATTCACAGGCTATCAAGCCCCAGAGAAAGCAGACTCCTGTTCAGAGCCTGTCTGTGCTGTGGCCCCAAGACTTTGCAATCTAAGAACCCAGTTCCCACCTGATCTCTTCAAATATTAGGACGCCTGGCCACAGTTGTCATCCCCTTGCACCAGGTACTGTTCCCAGACAAGATCTCCCACTACCCATCTCCTCTGTTATCATATGCAGGACCAAGAATAAAGAAAGTGGAGAGAGGCCCAGTCCTGTGGAAACTCCTGCCAAGGACTGGGTCTTAATCTGCTGTCACTGATAAGTTACATCCTTTGGTCCCTGTGAAGGTATATTTTACTAATTTCTCGCTAGTTTTGCCACAAAAACTTCCTACCAAAAAAAGGCTCTTAAACCTCCATGTTGGGAGCCAATCTCAATGGTACCTTTATCTGTTCAAAGGTGTTTAACAAGGTGTCTTTAAAAATATATATTTACTTTGCAGGGGGTAGTATCTAGGGATTTAACCCAGGGCCTTTGTGTTGAGATACATCCCATGCCCTTCTTAATTTTTTTATTTGACAGAGGGTCTCCCTAAGTCACTAAGTTTCCCAGGTTGGGTTCAAATTGATCCTCCTGCCTGAGTCTTCTAGAGCACTGAGATGACAGGCAAGTAACCCCATGCTTAGCCTCTCTTTCATTATTATTTTTCTATTAACGTATGTCCCAATATTGCATTGGAGCTAACCTTTCCTGAAGAGGAGGGACAGAGAAGAACAGAGAAATACCAAAGCTGACAAACTAAAATTTCTAAAGGATTTTAGTTCGTGGCAAGATCTAACTGCTCCTCTAGGTCTCACCGTTTTCAAAGCAGGTCCATTTTAGCAGTGTAAAAACCTGAGGAATCAAGTATGTTTGCACTGGCAAATGGTACTCTTGTGAGCTCATGGAAATGTTGAAAAATAAATAAACAGCCCTCTCTGGTGGCAGGTGTGAAGCCTTCACTCCTACCGAGTGCTTGGAGTTGGGCTGAGTGAGCGTTGGGCATCCGAGAGAGCAAAGCTGAGTGCGCCGAGTGACAAGTCCCAGTGACAGTGAGAAAGCCGACTGACATCGCCATGTGTTTGCATATGTAACCCTCCCGTGGAGATTCTATGGAGATACGATCATTTCCTTCATCTCTGGGTGAGGAAATAAGCTCATGGAGATCTGATCTTGCTTCAGACTTGCACAGGGCACAGGGACCCATCCTGTATGAGAGACCACACTCCTGAGACTGCAGCCTGATTCCTTGCAGAACAGCATCCTAGCTCTTCTCTGTGGCCCTTGATCGACAGCCAAGCCTTTCCCCTGATCAGTCTCCAGGATTAGCTGAGGAGCCATTCTGACACCGAGGATCTATGTCTGCTCCTGTGTCCTGCGTGTGAAAACTCTGGACAACATGACTAATCATGCTGTGCGCAGCTTGTGGTCTAAGTAACGGCCAGAATCGGGGTTTGCAGCCCGGGAAATGTTTAACCATGGAGTTAGAAATCCCATTGCAGCTACTGACTCCAGGAGCAGAGAAGTTACCTCTGAGGGAGCTGTGCAAGAGGGCTGCAGTAGTCTGTGCTTGCTGACCCAGTGCAGGTGCTTTGCAGCGGGACCTCAATGAAGACAGCAGCGTGGAGGCACAGGTATCTCTGTGCCTCCATCTGTTAAAGGACATGCAGGCTGCTTCAAAGATCCAGCCCTTATGAACTGGGAGGAATGGATAAAGAAAAGGCAGTGTTTGTACACCGTGGAGTGCTGCTCTGCCATAGAGGATAAAGTTGGGTCATTTGTAGGAAAATGGATGCAGCTTGCAATCACAATGTTAATGAAATAAGTCAGACTCACAGTGTTAAATATCATGTGGTTTCTCTTATATGAGAAGAAAATGAAAGATGGATAAGAGGAAGTAGGGAAACAGATCTTTTTCCAATAGGAAGGGCTCAAGAGATGGAGGAAGGGGAAGAGATGGGAGGGAAGGGATGAACAGGAAGTAAGACATCACGTACATGCACCCAGTCCCCATGAAGAATGTGAACACGATGTAACGAAAACATGTGCTCATAAAAATAAAAACTGGAAAGAGCCTCGCATTTGGGGATGCGAAGTCTCCCACGTGCCCATATGTTACAGGCTCAGCGCCGGCTCATGGAGCTGTTGACAGGCAGCACAGACAGCACAGAGGCAGAGCCTTGAGGTGGGTCACCGTGCTGCACGCATGGAAGGGACTGGGAGCCTGGACTTCTCCTCTCATTTGTGTCCTAGCTACAGGGCAACTGGCTTTGCCTGGCAGATGCCTCACGCCACGCCACAGCCCAAAGGTAATGTGTGAATCATCCATGGACTGGATCCTCTGAAGCTGTGAGCCCAGAATAAGCTTCTGTTTCTGTAAATGTATCCCAGGCCACTGTCACAGTAAGGGAAAGCTGACTCACACACCCACTCTACACTGGAACAGCCACACAGGAATCTGGGCCCCTCTCTGAGGAGCTGCAGTGACACACAGCACTTGGCCTCTGGGCCTTAGTTTCCTTATCTGTCAAGTAATGAAAATGATACCTTCCTTTCAGGTTAAGCCTGAAGATTAAATAAGATAACACATGTAATATGCTGGACACACATTAGACATTAATAAACATTAATGTCCTTTACTTCTATACCTCTTCCAAACTAAACTTAAAAGAAATGACTGATCTATTGCTAAATTAATATAATACCTATGGCATAAAAGTCCACTTCAAATAGCTTGCATTTGATCTATTAAACTGAAGCAGAATGTAAACCCATAGAAATTTTTATTTAGTGCACTGGGGTATTTATGTTTTCAGATATCATTTAAATACAGTAACAGAGGCCACAAGACCTCTTCCAGGTCAACACTTAGAAGGATAACCTTGAGGAAATGGTCCAAGGGAGACCCTTTTGTAAGCCACACCTGGTTCTACATTAGGGTCAAAGTAGTGAAATTAATTACAAAATCACAAACAATTATCAGAAATGGAATGGAATAAAAACTTACCAGAATATATCCCTCAGAGTGAGACAATTACTTTAGAAAACACCACCTTCACCTTTACAAATATGTACATATCTCTAGACACACATGTCCTAGGCAGTACCGCCAAACATGTTCCTCACAGTGGGTATCTGGATGGACTTCCAAGGCTCTGGAGTCAGGTCCTTCTCAGTGATGAGAAGGTTCCAGAAACAATGAGGCTGCTCTGGGTGACGCCTCCTAGTAGCACGCACTATAGCTGTGCTCTGGACAGGAGAACTGGGTTCAGCTTTTATCCAGGATGTTCCACTCTGCCATCTTTTTGTCCAGAGAGCTGCTCCACCCAGAGACAAAGATCAGTGGATGAAGTAGAGAAGGTGATGGTTTAATTCTACTTGCAAAGAGCCACAGTGTAGGCACAGCCTTTGCCCCTTGTGCAGCACCGTGCTCCCTGCGTCTCAGGGACCATCACACAACTCCATCAAACTCATCATCCTCCACAGGCCTCGAGCCAAGACAGAGCCACAGACGGGAAGAGACAGGGCAAGGGTTTCTCTGGAGTAACCCTGAACCATTTGGTCTCCAGAGATTATTTAAGTCACCTAATCAAACAATCGTCTTTCATCTCTCTTGTATCATAAAGGCACAAGAACGGTGAACTGCTGAGCTATGACTGTATTCTTGGGTACTTGTTAATATCACTTATTTTCCTCTAAGATTCCCTTTTGGTCAGTCCTGCTTGTCCTCTCCTACCACATCTTCCTTCAGAAATCTGGGGCTAAAATGTGATATATGTGGTTTTCTGCTCAATCACCCCTAGAAGTACCATATATGTGCGTGTTTTTTCCTTAAAGGATGCATTTATTTCCAGACCTCAATATAGTTTGATTGGTTTTAGTTAGTTTTATGGGGACAATTCCTGAGAGAGACCATCAGAACAGAGAGAGAATGTGTTAATATAATCAGGGCTTCGAAGGAAAAGCAATTTGACAGATTAGAAATTGTATCTCTATGTGGATACTGCCCAAGTTGTCAAGGCCTCTTCCCACAGCGACAGCAGGCTCCTCAAACTTCAGGGACGCCCTGTCTTCTCATCACATTATGAAAAGCCAGCCTGGAGCTATATTTGGACCTTTTCTGTCAAAGAGGAGTAAGGAAGAAGTCAAGCTTCCCACTTGAAGTTTCCAGCAACTCTAGATGATGCTTCTAGATATCACTGCACAGCCCCATTTTATAGGGTAGAAGCTGAGGGATACAGCGGACAGACAGCTTAACCTACCCTTCTGCTCTTCACATGAATACTGGCAATGTTTCTGTGCCCCACATTCATCTCCGATAGGAAAATCTATCAGCCCCCAGTCTTTACATTAGCTTGAAACAAGAAACTGCCAGTGAGGAAAACCCAGTTGCAGGGGCAGGGTCCCAGTCTGGAATAGAGGAGGCTATGCGGAGACTGATCCATTTAGCTTTCCTCTGCACACATTATGGACCCTCATGAGAAACTAGCCATACACCCAGGGAGAAAACGCAGAGCAACACTGAGTGAACAAAACAGATACTTAGTGCATACAGATAATATCTAGCTCCAGCATCAGTGAGAGCTTGGCCGGGGAGGGCATCTCCTAGGAAACCATCAGATAGCACCAGGAAAGACAGGCATAACATAAAAAGAGCTGCAGGGGAATCGACGCACATTAACTTGGAACGAAGTGTGTTTCATAAAGCAGTCGTCATTTCTTGTACAGCAAATGGGCCTGTGTTGCTCACACGGATGCCTCTGTGCGCTGAGCAGGGAACTCTGTGCTCCCCAGCATTCTGGATGGCAGCATCTCCACCCACCCGGCACATGGGAGAAGCAGACACCTTCCTAGCCAGTGCTGGCACTGGGGACAGCAGCAGGGATCCCAAGGGCTGAAAAGAAAGTGTGACCCTGGGGCGGGGTGGCCAGGCTCTCCCCCTGCAGTGACCTGACCCGTGGGTGGCGTGTGCGGTCGGTGGGGTGGCAGCTGCTGACAGAGCACCACAGTCTTCACACTTCACACTTTCCTCTTTCTCCGCTGTTCAGGACCTTGCCCTTCACCTCTTCACACACACACACACATACACACACACACACACACACACACACACACACACACTCCTTTCAGAGATATGCTCCATCCTTTTCCTCCTTTGGAAAGTAGCTTTTCAAAGTCTGGGCTCCTTTTAGGACATGTCTCTATCCACCTGTTGGTCATAACAGCATGGAGGAAGTACCTACTGCTCCTAAGCAGAGCCAGTCAAGCCCCTGCCCAGCACCACGTCCACCATCCATGGCCACAGAGCAGACCTAGGACCTGCAGTGTTAGTCCTTTCACTGATGACTGTGGGAACTCTTCATTGCCTAGCAACAGGTGGCAATAGCACAATCATAAATATAATTCAGAATAATTTTGTGAATCTTGCCATTTAGCCATTTAAAAAAGAAAAGCTTCTGTGAATAAATGGAGAACTTGAAGATTATTTCTGTGTTGCTGTTGTTCCTTGCTGGACACATTGCTCCTGTCTGATCAGGGACATGTTTCTTCCCAAAGGCTTTTCTTGCAGAGAAGTTCTCTTTGGAGAAAGTGTACATGAGCTTGCACTGGTAACCAAAGACATTAAGTTGTTACAGCTGCCACCAGCCACACAGAGCTTTGGCCCAGAGACTGGCTCTGTTCTGATGGCCTGGGGGTATTGAAACTTATCTGAGCTACCATCAGGACAAGAGGCTTGCTAAATTAGTCAAGAGTGTAAACAAAAGCTTCAGGAAATCACAGGACAAATCGCTGTCCTGTCCATTAAAAAGAATGTAAAACGTGATCTTCTCAAATGGAGAGGTTGGTGGTGTCCGGGTGGGAGAATGATGGGAGAGTTTTGGGCCATTCACCTTCACTTATTACAGAGTGGAAGAAGAGACAGATTCAGACAAACCGTGCCAAGTCCTAGACTAGACGCTTAAAGCGGACCATCAAGCTTCGGCATAATTCAAAAGAGAAAATTATACTGAAAACTATCACACTAAACTTTTGCAAGAAATAAATGAGCTAAGTAATGGAACATGCGAATTCCAGTCAGCGAGCATAGCAGGGTTTAATAAGCACAGCTCCACTGCCCCGCTTTCTACTGGCCAGAACCCCTGGTCTGCTCGCAGGGACAGCAGCTTCAACACGTCCACCTTTCCCGCGCAGTAAGAGAGCTGATTCAGCCTCCTCCCAGATGCAAACTGACTGCTCAATCGGCACACATGAGCGGTGCTCCCTGGTCCTAAGAGTGAAAAGCCACCCTGCATTTCTGCAAACTCTTCCCCAGACTCCCAACTCAAACAGCTACCTCTGACCAAAGTCCTTCCTCTTTATTCATGCTCCCTCCCCCTGCCTCCCTCTGCCTCTCTCAAGCCCCCCACTTGGCCACTGTCTCTTTTATTCTACTTCCACCTTCAGCCCTCACCCCGGACGTGCTGACCCCCTCCTCCCTCCTCCTGTTAATATTAGAGACATGAGCTGTCTCCCTGGTGTGGGAGGTTGGGGGGCTGTGGCTGCAGGGTGTGGAGCTGATCTTCCGTTAGCTGCTGGCAGAGAAGGAAGGACAGAGGGCAGGCAGATCTGCTCCCTGGCCACTCTCCCTCCAACCCCAGCATCCACTCTTCAGCAGCCTCTCTTGACAGGCAGGGTAAAAGGAGCAGGGCACGTGGGCCTTTGAAGTTTGGCTGCCTGTCACCAGAGCTCAAAGAGACCAAGGGCTTGTCAGAGCACGAGTCACCGGGGCTCGCTCCTTTTCCCAATTAATTCTGTTGGCTCTGGAAGGAAAGGGATCGTGTTCTGCCCAGGACCACGTCACAAGCTCAGCTTACTGCTGCTGTGCTACAGCACCTTGAATCTTGTTGTAGCAACAGCCCCCAGCCACAGAAGAACTCTATGCAGCCCCCAAGGACAGCAGCATCAGGTCAGCAGCGGCAAACCTCAGAGAGCTTTCAGTGCCACACACCGGCTGCTGCAGCATGCGAGCCACGGGCCCCCACCACTGCCCTCGGCATTCACCCTTGGCTCCGGTGCTGGCACCAGAGCTTCCTGCCTTCCTTGGGCTTTGTTTCTCCCCATCCCACAAGCCTACCAGAAAACTAGCATCAATCATTTATAACAAGTGGGTGAATCTTGTGCCCCTTTCTTTGGAAAAGAAAAAGCCTAATTCCTCTAAAGGTAAGACATAAGAAACACTAGGAGAATTACTAGACGAAAGAGTCAGGGGACTGCAAAGGCAAACGTCTTCAACTCAGTGGTTTTTTTGTTATATCAATGTTTTTGTTCTAAACTTGTAATTCAGTGCTTATAAAGTCCCTGTTATGCCCTTGCATTGATGCATTCACTTGCGCTGTGTCGTAGAATCCACTCCCCAAAGAGAAGGCAGGAAGGAAAACTCCCACACACTCACTGGCCAGGACTGCATAGTTCCAGAGTTTTCTTAAAGAACATACAGAGAGGCAGAGGTTGGAGGAAGGGCCCCAAAAGAGCCTTATTCTGCGTGCTAAAATTGCATCCTGTTAGCACTCAGAAATGGAGGGAAGAAGCTGGAAAAGAGACTGCTGCACTGTAAAACCACCACTTCCTTCAGAAGTTTACAAGAATCAGAATAAAAGAATCTAAAAATAGGCATCATTTGGAAGAACCTGGCATTTCTATAGAGAAACAGCCCTTGGGTGAGGGTGGAATGTGCTGGGCAGTGCAGACAGACAGCACCATATTGGACTCCAGAGCCCCTGAGTTCTGGGGCCAGTGCTGTGTGCACTCGGCAGGACGGTTCCGAGAAGTCACTCTGTGTTCTGGAAGGACTGTGGCTCTGGAGAGGGGCCTTTTCCTCCCGCAGCTGGGGGATGTGCTTGAGGTGTCCTGGAAGCCAAGTTCCTGGGCTCAGCCTGAGGCTCCGGAAGATCTGTCCTTCGTGCAGGCGGCTGGTGTCCTTCGGACTCTGCTTCCTGGGGTTGGCGGCACCAGAGTTTCTTGGCGGCTGCTGCACAGAAGGAGCCCAGCATGGAGGGCTTCTCTGATTGTCCTAAAGCTGTGGCCCAGGAAGGCTGCAGGAGAGCAGGCTGTCTCCCGAGCTTCGTCTTTGTGAGTGTCCAGGTAGCATGGGAGAACTTAGGGTGAGGCTAAAGCTCAGGGCAAGCTGTCTACAGAAGGAGCTGTGGCCGTGCTTGTGTGTTTGGAAGACGTGTGCACACATGTGCGGCTGTGTGCCTGCGTCTGTGTAGGTCTGCATGTAGGTGGCTCTGCATTACAACACCGCCAAACACTGTATTCAGGAGTTAGTAGTTGAATACATAAATGCAGAAGAAAATGGTGGCCTAGAACTTGGGTAGCTAAGTTAAAAGTATTTTCCTAACTACTACAACAAGAAAACAGTTAAGTAAGAGAATGGAACATAAAACCTGTTTTCCGTTTCACCAGTCTGTCGGCTTCCTGTCTTATCTACTGTCCTGGGCACCGGTTTTCAGAGCCACAGCCTCAAGAGCAGAGCTGAGCAGGGCTCACTCGGGCCCAGCAGCCTGGCTGCACCCTCGCTTCACTTAGCCCTGGAGTTAGAGCTGCTCTCTCTGACTTAAACTTCCAGGCTGCAGGGCACAGTGCCACTTGGGGGCGTGGCATTTCTGTGAATGAGCAGAAGGCAGTTGGAGAGCAATAAACAGGTGCATATCAGGGAACAGTGTGCAGCAGCCAGGCCTCAAAGGCTGCTGTTGCCCTGGTGTCCCACCGTTTCATGACTCATACCTTTAAGTAGTCACTTCCGTGGCGGACACGAGGCCGTAAAGTCCGAGTGTGCTTCCCCATATCTGGGTGGGAGCTGAGCCCTGCAGTCCCCATGGATGGTGGCTGCCTTGGCAGAGCTGAGGAGTCTCCCTGCTCCATCCTCCACATGCAGGAGAGCGATGGCTCAGGCCAGAGCTGCCTGGCAGCTTCGGCCGTTTTGAGGGTGCGGCGTAGGAAGAGCTCGCAGTGTCCTCGGACGAGGGCCCCAGATTTGTGTGTAAGTGTGTACGTGCTATGGGCGCCGGGGAGACAGTGACGAAGCCGTGCTGTGAGGCGGAGGGGCCAACGTGCTTCTCACTGTTTCACCGCCGCCCGGCGCTCTGAGCCCGGCTCCCTGGCTGGAGGAGAGGCCTGCAGTCTGGAGGCCCCAGGAGGACCGCACTGCACAGAGCGGGCTGGGCAGTGAGCTCCCCGCGGGCTGGAGGATTCTCTCTATCGGGGCTCCAGCCTGCAGTGACTCAGTTTGCCAAAGGCAATTACCTGGCTGCCACAGCCACTTGTCATTTGTAACAGTGACAAAAGGACAAAGCACACTTGCTTTTTCCCCATGAAACACCCCCAATTTTTCCTTTTTTACATGCTTGGGGGGATTTGTTAACAGTTTCTGATCAAGCTGAATCATGTCAGTTCTACACAAAACCCCAGCTTTGGGGCAAGGGTAAAGTATAGCGAGGACTACGTTTCTGCAGCAAACAACAGTAAGCTCAACCTTCTGTGACTCGGTTTGATTTCCTTAGGATGACGCCCGGTAGTCACCGGGGGAAGAGGATGCTCAGAACTTGGACAGGTGTCACTGCAACCTGCGTGTAGGACACCTGTGCGCCTAGGCACCGCTCGAGGAGTGACCTCCTCCTGTACAGACTCATGCTGGTTTCTTTACAGGAGCAGCACTCAGCACGTGGCACGAATGGTCCTCCTCTGAATGCTGCAAATTCAGTTGTTAAAATAGTGATGGCACAGGCCAGACGGATGTGCCGAAGGCTCCTCGGTCAGCATTTCCCACGAGCCCCGAGCATCCTGCTTCAGCCCCTAGGCCACGCGTGGGGCCCCAGCCTCATTTTGTCTCTCATTTCTGACTTGAGTCACTTCACCCCCTTCCACCTGGGTACAGACTGTGTGACCACAGCTCCCCAGTCATAGGATCCAGGCTCCTCCCCATCCACTGCGGACCTCGGTCCTCACCCGCTCCCCGTGAAATATGTCTGGCATCTGTGGGCCAGACACCTGAAAGCTAAGATCTCCGTCTCAGAGGGGCCCAGCCTTCCTGGGCCACAGCTTTAGGACAATCAGAGAAGCCCTCCATGCCGGGCTCCTTCTGTGCAGCAGCCTCCAAGAAACTCTGGTGCCGCCAACCCCAGGAAACAGAGTCCGAAGGACACCAGCCGCCTGCACAAAGGACAGATCTTCCGGAGCCTCAGGCTGAGCCCAGGAACTTGGCTTCCAGGACACCCCAAGCACATCCCCCAGCTGCGGGAGGAAAAGGCCCCTCTCCAGAGCCACAGTCCTTCCAGAACACAAGATTCAGGGATGGAAATGTGGGCCCTCAGGTCCCAGGGAGGATCAGGGAGACACCACAGCAGGGTTTAGAGGGTACAAAGAGGAAGGTCATGGCTGCCAACCAGAAACGCTGCTCATGGGACCAGGGATACCACCGGCTGCCCATCCAGCTCTCTGGTGGCACAGGAAATCCCTGAGTCAGGTACTGTCCCTTTGTTCAATCCAGCCCAGACAGGCAGGGGCCAGATGAGGACTCAGGCCACGTTCCTGAAGACTGTCTGTGTCTCCCAGAAGCCCGCGGACCTGTAACCAGACACCCGAACCACAAGATGAAAAACCACGTAAAGGGACAGATGTTGAACTTCTAATAGGCATGCATAAATGCCAATTCTAACCTAAATGTATGAGGCTTTTAAAACTGGGTGGTTCTTAGAATACAGTGGAATTTTCCACTGTTCATTAACTTCGTGATCTTTCCCACCAGGAACCCACACCCACAGCCTTCTCCCCTCCGAGCACTTTACTGGAGCTCTCCCCTCCTTGCTTCCCAAGTCAGGAGTCCGTAATGCTACCAAGGGAACAAAGTAGCCTCAGAGCGCCCACCACAAAGCTTTGGCCCTGGCCACAGGCAGCGCAGTTTCAGGTCCTTCATCACATTATTACTCAAAACACTGGCAAACACTCTTTCAAAGACAGCTTCTGCAGCCATCCCAGGATTACCTGGCAGCTGCGTGGGCTTGTGATTTTTTTGGCTGCATATTCATCCGTGAAGTGCCACACACAGAGGGAGAGAAAAAGCCAGAAGAGTCTTCAGTGCAGTGGTGGGAGCGCACCCAGCACTGCAGGCCCAGGCTTCAGTGAGAAACCTTCGGCCCCTGTCACCCTTCAATTCCCTCGTCCTTTGTCTCCCTGCCCAACTCAGAGGCTCGAGGAGGAGACCTGTCAGAGCAGACAAGGCCGGGCAGCAGGGAGGCAACAGCGAAGATGCTCCTGCTCCTGACATCTTAATAATCACCAAGGTTTCAGAGAAACTTTCAACCACATGGAAAGTTCCAAATGAAACTGACTTCCAGTGAAAAGCGTTTCCCTTGCACTTCTCCTCCACATGTACTTCGTGACAGCATCACGAGTCTCCTGCCTAGAGTTGAAATCTTGTCAGCTTGTAAAGGGAATTAGCGTTGAGGGAAAAAAAATGTCAGTCAGGCTCCTAATTGTCTCAGAACTGCCAAGGAGGTGCAGGATGCTCAGCCTGAACCTCTGAGTACCCTCCTGGGCCCTGAACATTCAGTTACTGAGGCAGGAGCCAAGGCAGAGCTGCTCACCAACACCCAACACCCCATGGCCCAGGCCCCCTGAGAAGAAAAGGTCTACAATCCTTTACATTTGAGTGAGAAGGCAGCTAGCTGGGTCCAGGGTCCTCAGCTAGAGAACTTGGTGGCAGCAGGAAGACAGGAGATGGACTGGAAAGGGGAGAGCTTTTCAACGACTTTCGTGCTACCAGCTAGATCGACAGCTGATGGGTCTGGGGAAGTGGCTGCATCTTGCTCTGACTTCGCTGGTGGATTAAAGCAGGATGAGGCTGGCACAGGAGGGCGCCATGTGGAGGGGATGGAGCAGGAAGCAGGCCAGTGAAGGGAGTGGATCCCGGGGACACGGCCTTGGGGGCTGTCTGGCCTCTGCCCGCTTCCTCTCAGGTTCTCGCTCTGCCCCTCCCGCTCCCTACCTCCCCCCCCTTCACACGTTCTCCTCCACAGCCCTCTGCCATGATGTTTCTGCCTCCTCACAGACCGGGGACAATGGAGCCAAGTAACTGTGGACTGAAACCACTGCGGCTAGGAATGAAAATAAACCTTTCCTCCTTGAAGTTGCTTCTCTCCGGTATTCTCTCAAAGTAATGGAAAGATGAGGGGTACACCCTCCTCTGAGCCTCTCCTGACCACTGCACTCTTCTTCCAACCGACTCCACCTCTCAATGCCCTGATCCAGAGAATCACCTGCCTCTTCCAGCCACTGAGTTCCTCTTCTTGCTCAGAACCCAGTCTGACCCCTCAGAGAGAGCCAGCAAAGGCTTCTGACGGGGACCCTTGCTCCTCAGTAGCCCAGCCACAGCCTCACACACAGGCAGAGAATGTTCTTCTGTCCTTCAGAGAGAACTCCGTGAACCTCCAGCCTTGCTCAGCCCCTGCTCTGGTAACCCTGCTTCCTGACCTGCTCTTGTTCTTAATGTTCCAAGCTTCAGGGAACAAGACTGCCGTATCCGTCAAGAAAACCATGCCTAGACCAAGAGCAATGGAGCAAAATTGCCATTATATTGGTGCAGGACAACTGTCAACCACTCCGAACCCTTCCAGGAAAAGTGCCCCCTCTCAGGAGCTCAGAGTGGTCACAGCGATGGAAGACAAAATATTACACGGGAAAAACGAGAGCAGCCAGGATGGAAACCTGGGCTCTGGTCACAGTTTGGCCCAGATACACTGTACAGGTGCAGATAAGTCAGTCGGTTAGCACCTCAGAGCCTCTTGGTTTGCTTTTTGTTTTGCTTTGTTTTATTTCTAGTACTGGACATTGAACCAGGTGGTGCACTTTATCACTGAGTTACATCCTCAGTGCCCTGTGATTTTTGAGGAAGGGTCTCACTGTGTATCCCTCTCTGGCTTCAAACTTGGCAGTCCTCTTGCCTTAGCTTCCTGAGTGGTTGGAATTCCAGGCATGAGCCACTGTACCTGCCTTATTTCCCTGTTTTTACCTTTGAATGAGGTAATACTTAGACACAGTATAAGAAAACTTTAATGTTTTATGAGGAAAGAGAACACTGTCCAGACCTGGGTTGGGGTGGAGGTGCTGTCCTGCACCTAGAGACCACAAGCCAGAGCCAGAGACATCACACAGGAAGACAAGTAAGGTGGTGACCATGCCTGAGTATGAGAGATGAAGGGAGCCCTATGGGACAGGTGCAAGGGTGGGAGCAGGAGACCTCATCCTCTAGACTGGACCACCCAGGCTAGGCCTCTGCATTTGGGACTCTGCATGGAAATGCTACTTCTTCCTGGTTAACTGGAGTGGAAACTGGGTAGGGAGCGAGTGTCGATGAGCACAATGAGCACAGATCCTGCTAACCAAGGCCCCTGTGGGGCTCTGGAGCTGGAGCCTGTTGTAGACTCTTCCCAGCTTGGTGCATGGTAACTTCACCTTGCCTGTCTAGAGGGGCAGGGCAGCATTTACACCACAGCACTGCAGACCAGCCTGGGTTGTTCTCTATGAGCTGGCTGCTAACTGTAAGAGGAGAGGTAAAAGGCAGGTGCTGTGGTTTGCACATGGCTTGTCCCTGCTAATCCTCCTGCCAAGGCTCTACTCTTCGGTGAGAGGTGCTGGGAGGCGGAGGCTGGTGAGAGGGGTCTGGGTCAGGAAGGCAGAATCCTACGCGACGGACGAATGCCTGTCTCACGGGAATGGGTCAGCTAATGTAGAAGTTCAAGCTTTCCATTTCCTCCTTTTCTTTCTTCCACTTGCATTCTTCCCTCCCACTTTCTGCCTTCAGGCTCTCATCAGACCATGACAGATGCTAGAAATGTGAGCTGAAAGAAAACTCTTTTATTTATAAATTTCCAAGTCTTAGGTATTCAGTGATGGCAACAGGAAATGGACAGAGACATCCAACTCAAGAAAGCAAAGCCACCACATTGGAAGCTGTAGGCACAGAAGAAGGAGGGGGCGCTGCCTGGGCCTGGGAAGGCATGAACGATGGCTGCAAGAGCTTGCAGGTGAGCACCGTCCAGCTGAGCAGTGCACACTGCCTTGCCAGTGTCCTCTACCACTGTGGCCACACCTGATGGAACCACTGGCCTCCCACCCTTGATGGGAGCTGAGTTTAACGTGGGCATCTGCGCCCGCACCTCTGGTCAGCCATCACCTGTGGCACTGGCCTCACCTTGGGAACATGACCCACAGACTTTCTCCTGACACTGTCACCAGACTCCTACAGGAAGATGAAGACAACTAGAAAGCTGTTTTCACAACATCTGAGTCCTCTTTAGATGTCACCGAGCCAGAGATAGTAGAGAAACATCATCTTTCCTGGCTCACAGTGTGAAGGAGTTAAGAGCCGGACTGTGCTCAGACACCTACCACCCCATACTCACAACTCTCCAGAGCTGGAAATTTCTCCTCTCTGCCCAGAGAGCAGGGCTCATTCTCCACAGAATGCTGGCAGGCAGCAGTTACATTATGTATCTGCTCAGTGCTCAGGCAAGAAATCATTATGTTCACGGGTCATTATTGACATCCTGACATTTGTCACCTCCTTTCATAGCAGTTAAATCTTGCTTTATCTGTAAATGTCACCATGTCATTTATTCATGAAAGGGGTCACATTCCTGAAATAGCATGCTTCAGTTTAAAAGGGGAGTTTGGCTTTATTCCCAGTGGGTAATCCTCAAACAAACTTTACTGCTGATAAATGCTTTTTTATTGGAGTTTCTTGGCTTAAATGACATTCTCAAATGTAGAATGCAGTTCTGTGTTTGTGGAAATAAAATCTAAATGCTGAACAAAAGAGAAAAGCATTGTTGAGATTAGAAAAAGTGGAGCTTTTCTGTGGCCATATGTAGTAAGTTGGACATAAGCAGATTTGGCTTTATCGAGAGTAAACCATGATTTTAATAAGATTGTTATGCATCTGGAAACATGCCTATGGCCTTTGTGAATCATTTATGTCACAGAGACCAAGGCTCTTCCTGATTTGATCCCTTGGCTGGGGCATTTAAGGAGGGCACAGGGAACTGTGTGCTCATTCCTGCTGCCCACAGACTTTGAGGACATGGGACCACTGACTCATCTCAGGGAAAGTGTTTCTGCCCTTTACAAAGCTTTGTAAAATTCACTTTGAAGTAGGTAATCATCTTAGTTACTTCCTCTTCACTAGGACAAAATATCCAGCAACCACAACTCAAAGGAGGAGAGGTTTATTTCAGCTCATGGTTTCAGTCTATGGTCCTCTGGCTCCAGGACAGAAAGAGGACGGTAGAAGGGACTGCAGAAGGAACAGCTGCCCCTGTCCCCAAAGTCATGAAGCAGAGAGAAGGGTGAAGCCAGGGAGGGAGTTACACCCTTCCAGGTCACAGCCTGGGGATGGCCTCTCACCAGGCCCCACCTCCTAACAGCAAGTCAGCCAGAAACTCATCAGTGGATGGCTCCACCAAGGAGCACCCTATGCTCCAACCACCCTCCCAAAGCCCGCATCTGAGCACATGAGGCCTTTCAAGGACATTCTAGATCTATGCCTTAATCGTTTGTTTGCTTGTTTTTGGTACTGCTGATCGAGCTCGGGTCCTTGTGCTTGCAAGGCAGGCGGCGGAACCACTGAGCTAAATCTGCAGCCCTCTATGCCATAATAGTAACTATGCAAGTTTTATCATTACACAGACACTCTTCTGAGGAAAAAGGGAGGCCCAAAACAACAAGACAAAACAAACAAACCGAGTACCGACCCTCACCAACCAGAAACCCCCAAAACAGGACATATTCCCTGCTTAACTGTTGTCATCTGAGTCATTAGACGGGTTTACGCTGAGCAGCAGCTAGTTCAGTATCACCTGGGAAAGGCGTTTCTTCCAGTAAGTGGGGTTCTGCTATTTGACTTGAATTCATTTTTCTAAAGTAGTGGCTCTAAAAGTGAGGCCATGAATGAAAATGGCCTGTAATGGATGTCAAAAATATGAGTGCTCCATCCTAACTTCTATCTACCATCTACCAGACCACAGCGTCTGCAGAGGTGGTTCGGTCACCTGCTTCTTAATACAACTTCCAGGCACTTGTCACGCACAATGAAACTTTACCGCTGACTTCTCTGATCCAGGCCCTTTGTTCTCACGGGCTGCTTCTGTTCTGGTCACACCATGTAACCAGAAGTGAGTGGATACATTCTGCTCCTTTTGCACAGAAAAGCAACTTGCGGATGGGTTGTGAGCTGAAACATTCTCCACTGTGCACAAACAGGGAGGCTGTGGCACTGTCAGCATAACACCACCGAACGGCACCTGCTCCCCCAGCTGAGTCACGCATGGAACCACTTCACACCTACGGGGTGCGAGCTACACACACGAACACAGCCTCAGAGCAGCCAGAAGTTCAAAAGAAAAGTGAGAAGACATCAAGGTCCTTGCGAAAGATGGTCAAATGCCATTAAATATGCTCACTCTTAGGAGAGGAAAGGGCCAGGAGGAGGCCTTCCTCAGGCCCTAACGTGACCCTCTTCAGTGCGACATGGGCTAAGGCTAAGGTGCCACAGATCATGCAGAACCTGCTTCCTGTTTACAAGCACAGGCTGGGATTGTGACCCTATGGCCGGCACCAAGTCAGACGATGTCCTTATTGACTCACTAGACTCACAGTATCCTGACAAGAATGGGTGACTCGGCAGGAGCACAGTCAGCACAAGCGAGGCAGCAGACAACAAGAGCTACTTTTTCTTTCAGGGCTATGTTCACATGAGTTCTTTCGCTGGTGCCTCCCTCAATTCCATCAGGACTTCTGTCTGCAGGTGCTGGGTGATGTCATGGGTTCTCGTATCAGGAGCTGTGACGGCCGTGGGATGAATGGGGCCGAGCTGGGGATCGTCATGTCACTTATACACTGTTGGAAGAGCCCACAAGGCTGTGGCTCATGGCGGATTCCTGCTTTTCTCGCCCTTGAGTCCCCACTGCCCTGGGAGAGAGGGCATGACGAGGGTCAAGGAAATCAGATCTTGGGAGAAGGCCAAAGATGGGGGTGTGCGCCTGAGTCCCACCCTGGGCAGTCTGGGCTGCACATCACAGCATCCTCTGCCCCAGCTCCGGCTCCCCAGAAAGCTTCCCAACCCTCCCTCCTCTGCCCTGCCAGGGTCTGATGTGCACAGCTCACTCTGTGTCCACCATCTTTCCCCATTCTTGCACTGTCCTTCAACAAACATCAATGTATACAGCCTACATGCCAAGCCCGCATAATAAAGAATAAATAGGGGAGAGGGTGCACTTCCAGGGCACTTCATCCCTGTTCTGTCAAGCCACTCTTCTAAACCAGAATACTTCCTTCTCCCCTGAAGCAGGAGCCTCTGGAGGGTTGGTCCTGGTTCCTCCCCTCTAGGCCTCTGTGGCCCTGACCCTGATGCCCACACAGGCCCCACAGCCAGGGCTACTCAGCCTCCAGAAAGAGCCCTTGATGTCCAGTCCTGCACAGCACACCTGAGTGGGTGACACCGGCTGAAGCACCCTGGACTCACCTCAGCCAAGGAGCTTTGCCACACACAGGGCCAGCCTTCCCACCGGGCTACGTCCCAGGCTGGCAGCCACTGCTGACCAATGGCGAGGGAGAAGCTCTCCTACCGCACCAGACACTGCTACAATGCTTCGCCCGAGTCCATCTGAGAGATGTGAAAGTCTCTCCTTCTCTCCCTCTGCGCCCTATCAGCCAAGTTCCTTGCCTTATCTTCACATAACTGTGCTCAAGCTCCTGTTTCCATTTAAGTGAACAAATGTACTTGCAGTCCACCTGCCTGCCCAGACTATTTCACCAAGCTTTATGATAAAGAGGAAAAGTTTTAGTTAAAAGTTCAGGCCAATCTCAGAAAACGAACGCCAGATTCTTCCAATTTCCCAGAAATCTCCTTCTGGCTTCTTACCAGTTCACCTACTTTCAGCAGCCTTGACAGCCCTCCCTGAGCAGGGTCCAGGACAGAACTCCAGATCTCGGCAAGGGTCCACTCTAGCTCAGGAGGCAGAGCATGTCATGGGGCCACGAGAAGGGCAAAACCACACCAGTGAGACCCAAGAGGTGCCAGTCTTTCTCAGCTCCGGTCCTCAGAGGCATGTGACTTAGCGGACAAATGACCTGAACTCCCCAAGCCTCAGTTTCCCACTAAGTGAAGAGACTGCTGACCTGTGGATCTCCCTGCAAAACCCCGTGACTATCGAGCATGTTACTAGGGCCAGCTCACAGTAGGTTTGCATGTCAGAAACCTTCCTTCTCAGGTAAAGGTGACGGTAACTGAGTTTTCTTCTCCTACTCGAGAGTGAGGTTTTACTAACTGAACTGGCAATCATCTGCCTTATTCTGTGCCCACAAAAGGAGATTACCCTCCAAACGCCTCAGGTTCCTCATCTGTGGACAGCAATTACGTGCCTCCAGCGACCCAGCTCCAGTTGTCATCCAAAGCAAAGCAAGGCCCATTTCAGAAAGTCTGGGAGTTGGCCGGGAGGCAGTTCCCAGAGAGGTACGAGGTGGGGGGCTATTATGACCACTGGGATTGAAAAGACAGCTCTGTTTTCTGTTCTGTCTTTCTATTAAATTGAACTTCAGCCCTGGAAATTAATATCCCCACTGCATTTTAGTGAGGTGGTTCTATTTTTATAAGAGTCGCAGAATCAAGCCCTAATCTGTTATGCTGTGACCTTTTGCTGGGCTCGGCATCGGGGAATCATAATTCAGGGCCAGCTTCAGCTAGGGAAACCTCCACAGGCCTTTTATGACATGAGAGCGCTATTGAATATTCTATAAAATCTCCTCGGAAAACTGGCCCACATTTCTTTATAATCTCCCCAGACTGTTTCTGAAGTCTCTCTATAGATTTTTTTACTCTAAAAATCCATAGTGTTTCTTAATAAGGATTCAGGCCTCTTGTAAAGGATCTTGGAAAAGATAAGGCAGGATCAGGTCCCAGAGCAGGCTGAGGTGGGGCAGCAGAAACTATGCTGTTACCGCTAAGCCCCTGGATGTGAAGACTGAGCCAAGGAGCCCATCAGAAGGATGCACTTACTTTCTGCGGGTGCAGAGAGAAGGCATTTAGGAGCTGAGCCACGACTCCAAGCTCTTCTAACCTTGACAAGGACCCGTGCTTCTCAGGCATCCCCAGCTTGCTTCCTCTCTTTCCCTTGGCTACGCCCCACCCGTCCAAGTTGTCCCCCTACTTCTACACTGTGTGAGGGAACCTGGCTGAGGAACAGCCCCCAGGGCTAGAGGACCTCCCTCTGATGGGGCCTGGATCAGGGAGAACGGAACCAGAAGGGCAACTGGCAGATAAATACCCTTCTTCCTCCCCTTGTGCATATTGCTTCAAAGTGTGCTTTTCCCCTCACCAACCTCGCCAAGAAATCCAGTGTGCCAAGGGCCACAGCTTTGGAGGTTCTGACAGTCTCTGCACTGCTCAGCTCACACCTCTGGCCAGCAGAGTAACAGACACCATTGCACTGCTTGGCGTCCTTCCCTGCCTTGCTTCCTTCTTCCAGCTTTGACCCTCAGCACCTTGGGTTTGTACATTCTAAATAAAGTGTTAGAATTAACTCATGGCAGAAGCACTACTTCCAAACACACCCAGGCTGATCTGTATATGGCTTTGCGCACAGTGACCACAGGCCATGTTGGCAGCAAGCCCATCAGTTACCAGGGCCCTAGAGCTTCTGCACAACTTCCCTCTGTCACTACCTGACTTGCCCGACCCAGGGCAGACACATGGTGGGGATCCCATGAGGAGCAGAACCCAGCACACTTAATTCAGTATGTTAGAATCAGAAGTAACCCTGAAGCTTCCCTCTCCCTGCAAAAGTTTTTATTCAATGGAATGTTTTATGAGTTTCTGCTAGTACTGACTGGGGGAATAACCACATTTTCTAGAAATCCTACAAAGGGTCAAGCATCATATACTCCCTCCCTCTTCAAACATCTACAATTCCCAACTCCTCATGGGCTGTGTAGTCTGCCTGACTCTCATTGTAAGTCTCCAAAACAAACAGGGTAGACAGCTTCTCAGTGGGTGCTGAACACACAGGGGCTCCCTCCCTGGACCACAGCACTTCTGTGGCTAAGGCAGCCCATGCTCTGAAGTACTAGCCACACAGCACAGTCCTCTGCTGACTGGCAGTGCTTTCTGTCCAAGGACCACATCTATAGTCACATTTCCAGATTTCGGGGCCGGGTGTCCTCCAGCCACGCTGCAAATGGCACCAGTCACGATGGGAGTCCTGCTATTCCATGTGCTGCTGACTGTGCGGGGTCTCCAGAGACAACCACAGGATGCCGGCCCCATGCTCTGAGAAAGAACCCAAAGAACCACCCAACTCACAGAAGGGAAGATCAGAAGAAAGTGAAAAGCAGGCCATGAAAATACTAACTATTATCTATTCGCCACAAAAACTGCAAGAGAGGAAGGAATCAAGGAAAGCTTTCTGGAGGAATTGCTCCTAAAAGTAAGGAGATTATCTGAGGTCAGCAAAGACATCATAGCTGTGACACAGAATCTGTACTTGTTCCAATTATCATTGTATTAGATTATCACACAGGCCCAGGAGATATAATTATCTCCATTTTACAACAGGTGGATTGAATGCACTTATCAATGATGAGATTGTTCGGAGGCACAGCAGGCACTCGTGATTCCTTCTGGGTTTTCTCCCTGACTGTGTGCATGCCAAAGGAGGAGGCAGTGAAAGTTAGAAGTGAAAGAGGAAAAGCCAGCAGCATGGATGGAAGGAGGGAGAAAAACACTTGCCTAAGCCAGAGATTCCCTCCCTACCCAGTGCCACCAGGGATGAGAACGCAGAAGCCAAGTCCTGGACCACATCCAGAGCACCGTGAGCAACGGCCCCTCTCCCTCGCTCTTGACATCACCAAGTTCTCATCACCCCTCAAACACTCCCAGGCTTCCCAGCACGGTCTGTGGCCCCGTCCTTCCAAGGGTGGATGGCAGTGCCGGCACAGGTCCTGACACGGGCACTCAGGCCCAACCACACGAAGCTGACACTCCTGCTCCCAAAGCCCCCCGGGTCTGTTCCTGTGGTGCGCACGGATTACACATGCAGAAGCAGGCGCTGGTCTCCCTCTCACCGTCACGCTAACCCTTCCCCTTCTTCTCCCAAGCCCACTCGCTCTTGGTATCTCAGAATATACTTTAGTATGCATCACACATTACCTATTATTCCTAGTTTTTTCTTAAAAAAATAGCTTCTTACGAGATACTCCCTCTTAAAGATATAATAATAAATAAAATATTGTTCCTTCCTTCAGGGGCCTCATCAGCTCTGAGGGAGAGACTGCAGGAAGCAACTGTAAGGTCCTGGGACAGTGCAGGCAAGACCAATGATGTAGAAGGAAGTAACTCCCTGGAGGAGCGGGAGGAGGCTTCACAGAGGAGCTGCATCTGAAAGGCAGCTGTAAACTCCATGCAGCTGAGATGAGCAGACTGTCCCAGGACAGAGCTTCACAAATGCACAGAGGAGAGAGGAGCCAGGAAGCATGGACACAAACGAAAGAACAATGGGGACAGTGGGGAAGCAGCGGGGCCTGCACCTGAAGGCTGCTGCCTGCCACGCTGGGGAGCAAGTGTCCCCATTTCAGAAGCAGGGCCAGTGTCCTTTACAATTAGCACCATAGCCCAGGACTGGGACATCAAAGTGGCTTCACACACACACACACACACACACACACACACACACACACACACACACACTTGGAGGTAGACTACTTGAATCCCTTCAAAAAAAGAACTAAAGGAGAGACGTCAGTGGAAATTTTATCACTTCAGGGCCTTCCCTGGCAGGAAACTATTCCTATGAAAATGAGGCTGCACAGCAGAACAGAAAAGCAAACTTGCTGTCCAGGTGGCTGCCTCCTCATGCACTCATGCCCTTGTTGCCTGTCATCAGCCACTGAAGCCATTTTGCTCACCTAATTTTTTTTTAAAAAGCAGTAGCTGTCTGACCCAAGAGAAGCGACAAAGACAGACAGAGCAAGTAAAGACAGGTATAGAAGGGAACAGGACAGCAAGGCCTGGAAACAAAAAGTAAAAAGCACACTGAGATGGACAGGCAAGCAGCCCCACCACCAAGGACACAGACAGGAAACAGAATTACTTTCTGAAGAGCTCTGATAATACTGTGGAATTATATGCATTTAACTTATGAATAAGCTCACGATGAAAAGAAATGTTATGAAAAGATCAACCTATTCCAAAGATTTGACAAGAAGGGAAGAGGGAAAGGAATAGCAGGAAGCTCTCGAGGAAAGGCCAAGATCGCTGACCCTGGCGCCCTCTGCCTGGGATGTGCCTGAGGCCAGAAGGGATGTTTGGCTCTGAAGCCAAGTACTTCCTACTACTACGTCCCCCATTATCTCCTTGTCTTGGGTTTACAAACTTCCAGGAAGCCACAGGAGAGCCTGCAGATTCTTCTCACCAGGGAGATAGGAGATGAAGAGGCGCAGCTCCCATGGCAGGGTCCAGATACCTTGGAAACGTCAGGGGCAGGTGCGCGCTTGGCTGCTCAGCCACTGTCAGATCCCTCAGTCCCCTAACCACATGAATGGTCCCAGCTGCTCCAGCACAAGCTCATCGGAATTTGTCTTCTTCAAAACCAGTGTTCATCACTGGCTCCTGTCCAGTCCTCCTCCTGTGCTCTCAGCCTGAGTCCCCTGGGCTTCCCGGGATGGGTCTCTCATTTCAGTGTTCCTAGCAACCCTGATGGACTTCGCTTTTCCTTTCCTGAAGGATTTTGGAAGGACACAGCGATCTGGAAAAAAGCAAAATAAACACAAAGGCAGAAGGAAGACAGGAAAGGGCAAATGAAACTCCAGCTTTCGCTAATAAACACATCACCTCCACTGCAATATCTTTTATTGATCCAACGTGATTCTAAACAAGCCCACTCTACTTGGAGCATACCAGAGACCCAGAGACATAAAAGGGGTCTCTAGAGCTAAACGCAGCCATCAGAGAGCCCATACGCTGTACTCTAAAGTAGCACGACCCTTCCATCATTCTTTGTACACTTGCAACTTATGTTTAAAAGACACCTTGGCTGTTTTTCCTAGCCTTGGAGCCAGTTAATAATTTTAAGTTCAGAGATACAACTTTTAGTTAAGAGAACAGCACTGAAAAGGGGGACCTGCAGGTATAGTGTAGGATGGCAGCTGACTGGTGTGGTTTTATGCTAGAAGGTTTCCCTACAAGTAATGAAAAATCCTAAAGGACCAAGATAATTTTGAGGTAAAGAGGGACCACATGGAGTAGCAGTTTCATATGACAGATGGGAAAATTGAGGCTCAAGAAGGCCATGAAACTAGGAGCAGCCAACGTGTCCCCCCAGAGACTCGACTTGCTTTTCCCCATGATGAGACATCAGAGTTCAATGATGTCTTGCCACTGTTTAGGAAGCAGGTCTACGAAAAACACATTCATGAAAGAGCTCCAGAAGTCTGTGCATGTGTAGCCAAGGAGATGTCTGCGATCTGCAGCAGGCTTTTATAGGGTCCCTCCTTCCCCAAGGACACCAAGGGCACCCTTCCCCTCGGCACCTGTGAGGGAAGGGACAGACATCCAGCTGTGCAAAAGGCAGGCAGCTGCCTCTGGCACCACGAGGTAACACAGCAGCAGCAGCAGCAGCAGCAGAAGCTCTGCCTGCCTGCAGCCTGACCTCCTATCTCTGGAGACCTATAGAACTAAAAATCACGTATGGCCAGAGGCAGGGAAATCACCCAGCAAGCCTTGGGCATGCTACCAGATTTGGGCAGTTCCTCTGCTGAATTTTAATGAAGTAATTAAGGACTAGATAACAGGGATGGGGCTCTGCAGAGCAGCACTGGTGGACCTAACCTCTTTGATATGTTCCTGCATCAGGAAGCAACTCTATCACTGATGGCTTCGTTAATATTCCAGCCAGCTCCCTAGCTCTTAAAGTGATCTATGGCAAAGTTTGTTAGTGTCTTAAGTTACCTGCTGAGGCCCCCTGGAAACAGAAGCGATGCCTTCTGGAGAAGAGGCAGTGTCATAGAGAATGCTAGAAGAGACAAACCCCCTGGGCCTACACCCGTTTCCATTTCAGAAAGGAGCCCAGATTAAAAGAAGGCTCAGTAATAGGAGGCATTGGTGAGGGGAAGTGGACCGCATGGCAGCAGAACTCAAAGCATTCATTCACTGTGCTTCTCTTTGGGCCCAGTGACAGCGAAGAAGCCTCACACTGGGCTTATGGGCAGACCATTCACTTCTGACCCCTAATCTTAGCCCACAGGGACGGAGCCTGCCCCCCACAGTCAGGAGCCCCTTCAGCCTGTGCAGTGTGCTCACACCAGTCTGCAGGCCCAGGAGAAACTGGCTTCCTTCTAGGAACCTTCCGATCTAACCAGGGAGGCTTCGAGTCAGGACCACAGGTCAGTCTTGCCCTCCTCTCCTTCACCCATATTATCACCTTAAAGAATCCCCAATAAAAAGACCCAGCTTTCTTAAACGCCAACCAAGGACAGGGAGTTTACTCTTTCATAAGTTCAATGTCAGACATTTCTTGCCATAAAAAATGTTCTTCTGAAAAGAATTCCTACTTTGTGTGTTCTTAAATTCATTTAAAAAAGCAACCTGGTGTGCCTATAAGTGGACAGGAGGAGGAAGCCCGTGGTGACAGCCCAGGTCTGCATCTTGACTGTGGTGGCTACAGCAAGCTGTGTGGACTCACACCGAGCACACATGGAACTCACAACATCTGAGCAAGGCCTGTTGGCACGGATGTTGAATCACAGTTATCCTGGGTGTCAGCACTAGAGGAGGCTGGGTAAGGAAGGCACTGGACCTTACCAGACATTTCTTTGCAATGTTTTGCAGATGTGTGGTTATTTCAAAATAAGTATTTCAAAGCTACTACATGACTCTTGCAAGATTACTGCATGTCATGCACTGTTCAGATACTTTTCAGGTATCAGTGGACCTAAATCAGACAACCACTATGGAGAGAACATACCGTAATTTTCTTACTCTCCAGGTGGCAATAGCTAGACTCAGAGAGACTAAGTCACCTGCCCAAGGTATTCCAGTGACACAGCTAGGATTAGAACCCAGGCTGCCTTGTGCCTCAGTGACCATGCTGCCTTATGATGCTGCGTCAGACAGGAGGAAGACAAAATAAGCTTTACCTGCCTAATATACTCCACAAGTCAACACAGTCGCTGTACTCACAACAGCATGCAGAACTCTGCCAGTCCAAGATCTTTCACAGCGTCACCACTGGGGAGGCTCCACAGTTCCCAGGTGAGAACACTGACCTTCCAGTCTATAGGCCCTAAATCCTAGGCCCCAGCCACTCTGCAGCCTGGGGCTTCTGCAGCTTTTCAATGGTTATTAGAAACCAGCCCCATTTTTAATCTCCTGGAGGTTACGTGTTTCTGTTTTAACATTTAGATCTTTGATCCATTTTAGTTTAGTTTAGTGCATGGTAAGAGATAATGGGTCTAGATTCCATCTTCTGCATCTAGACAGCTTATTTTCCATTCAAAGTTAGCATTTCCTCTTCTAATGTCTTCCCAAAAGAGCTAAAGGCATATTACAGTGATACACGCACACCCATGTTTATAGCAACACAATTCATAACAGCTAAAACTTGAAAGCGGCCTCTGTGTCCATTAACAGATGAATGGACACAGCGTGAGATTTATATGGAATAGTACTCTGCTTTAAAGAAGCATAAATTTGGGTCGTTTGTAAGAAAATTAATTTGAGTGAGACCATAATGTCAAATGAAGTAAATCAGACACACAAGCTTAAATATCACATGGTTTCTCTTATATGAAAAACCCAAAATATAAATAAAGAGAAAAATATGTACATAATAGTAAACAGGGAGATTGATCTTTTGCAGATGGAAAGGAAACCAAGAGATGGAAGGAGGGGAGAGGTGGGAGGGGTAGAGGACATAAGAAGAATTGGGATGTGTTATATACATGTACCAATGCAAACATGTATTAATAAAAATAAAAAATTTTAAAGAACTTCTAAAAAAATTAAGAAGGGCCAGGGATGCAGCACAGTGGCACTGTGCCTGCCCAGCAAGCATAAAGGCCTGAGTTCTGAGTTCAATCCCTGGTACTAGAAAAGAAAAAGAAAAAGAAAAAAAGAAAAAAGAAACTGGTCCAAAGAAGAGAGCAGTGCTGCCCCTCTAGGCCTGGCATTGGCTATACAATGAAGCAGCTCCCAGATCTGTTCATCACCAGCACAGCAGGTACCAGCACACACACACGCACACACACACACACACACGCACGCATGCACGCACGCACACATGCACGCTCACTCACATGCACACGTAGGGCCTCCAGTAATCTTAAGCAGAACTCACTGCACCAGATAAAAAGGAGTGACAGAAGCACTGGAGCTGATCTCACACAGGAAGATACAGGAACCCTACATGGAGGCGGGGCAGAAAGGGGGCTGGCATGGAACCTTCTACCCAGTAACAGTGACATCCTAATGGTGTGTTTTGTGCTGTCATTCATGGCTTGTTTATCAACCAGAAGATTTTTTTTTATTCCTAGAAATTGCTTAAAGGATACCAATATTTCTGAGAAGATGTAGTCTTCATGTCTACGTGGAATCGTGTGAGTAGGTATCAGGGATAGCCAGCCTTTGCTGGGATGAAATATCAGGGGGTACCTGATTTTTTGGGTGGTGGGACAGTAAGAAAAGTAGCTGGGGAAAATGAAGGAGCAGGGCATCTATTTACATAGTGAAGACTTGTTTCCGGAAGGGAAATGCCATGAACTCAATGTGTACATGCCCACCACCAAATATCCTTACAGAGAATCCCTGATTCTCAGTGTGATGGCATTTGAAGCAAAGGACTTTGGGAGGTGATTTTACCCTGAGGGTGAGATCAGTGTCCTTCCTAAGAGACAGAAAAGAGCTTCTTCCTACTTGCCTGCTCTTCACAATGTAAGTACAGAACTCGAGCCATGAGCAAGTCTGGAGAAGTCCTCACAAGAATCTGATCCTGCTGGTACCCTAAGCTTGGACTTTCCTGTCTCTGGGATTATAAGACACGAACTTCTGCTATTTATGCTCCAAGTCTATAGTCTTATATGACGGTAGCCTGTACAAACTAAGTCAGAAAATGCTATTCTAGGTGTATTCCCTCACTAAGACACTTACAGGCTTAGGACATTTTCCAAAGTTCCACCTTTCTCATGTCTTTTCCTGAGCTACATCTTCGATACTCCTTCAGGATGCCCCATTTTTGGAAGTCAACACTACTTAGATTGGCTATATTTCATTTCAGTAAGATCTAGCTTATATTTATTAAATATCTATGCTGATCAAGTTACCACACTGCATGTTGGGAGCAGAAAAGGGGATAAACTATACCCAGCCAGTGTTTTTGTAGTCTGCTCTAGAGGAAGAAGTAGTCCAGCACTCTGGTCCAGAGAAGTATGGGATCCTTGCAGCCTGTCCGTTGCCATCAGATCCTCCTGCTGATTCTTTCCTAGGAGGTCCATGTGTCAGTGCGTTCATCAGCTATTACTCCCAACAGTGCTATGTAACAACCAACCTCCAAAGCTTGATGACTCAAACATTCATTTTTCTCCATCAGAGGTCTGCAACTAGGCTTGAATTCAGCATAGGTCACCTGAGCTCAGCTGGGATTTGATCTGGACTAAGAAATGAGTTAGGATATGGCTTCATGTCTCCTCATTCTCCCCTGATCAGGAGTTATCCAGGGCATGCCGTTATTATTATGGCAAAAAGAGGATGTAAGAAAGAAGCCAAGCAAAACAGCCCAAGTATATTCAAAGCCTCTTCTCATGTGTGGTAACATTGCAACTGGCAAAAGTCGTGCCCACCACCAATGGGGCACACATATTCTACCGGGAGGTATGCCAAAGGCACAAGGCAAAACTAATAGATACATAATCTTGGTACAACAAACGAGAGAAGAGTTAAGACAAACAGTCCACTTACTAGTCAGTAATAACTGTTCCAGTCAAGTTTCCAAAACCTCATTTGACCCTAACAGAGCAGAGCCTGAAGCCCAAGACAGGAGATAGAATCAATTGGCCACTCAGCTATGCTTCTCTGTCACTGTGGCCTAGCATGACAATGGGTTATTTTAACTAGAAAGCAGCTGTGGACACAAAGGAAAACAGCCTCATTGTGTCTTCCTGGCTTTGTTCCAGGCCCCAGCAGAACACAAAGCACAATCTGAAGCAGCTGTCACACAGGTCTAAGGTAAAGCATCTTTGCAGCAAGCCTAGCAAGCAGACACAGCAGGGTAATAAGGTCAAATATCAGGAGGCCAGAACTCCCTACTTGCCATCTTCTTCCATTCTCTGGCTCTGGTTTCTTGGTTCTCAGGTGCAAATGGAACCATTCAGCATTCAGGATTAAATCCTGACATTAATATCTGCCATTCTTTGAGGGGCTTATGATGTGCCAAATGTCATGCAAAATATGTTCTTTTTTATACTCTTGTGAGGGCCCTGTGAATGGGCCAGGGCCATCACACTCGAAGATGAGCTTTAAAGAGGTACAATAATTTTCTCAAGTCTATATAGCGTGGAGCCTTCCAGGAGGTAGGATATGAAGACAGAGGATGTAGAGCTCTTTTGTTAAACAGCATCCAAACTGTTAATCCCAATTCCTGGGTCTCTGTTTCACCATTTGTAGGTTACCGCCATTCAACCATACAGATAGCTAAAGTGAGAACCTTCTGCCATGCTAAGCTTCCAGTGGCTCTGGAGAACAGATAAGGGAATCCTTGACTTGTGACTGCAGATCCTACCTTTCTCTCTGATGGCCTGTCTTTAGAATAGCATCACTGGGCTACAGCAAAACTCAGTGGCAAAAATCAAGCAAGGAAAATCTGAGCCAGGAGAAAAAACTCCCCTTGGGTCTGTGAGTTCCTTTCTCCTGAGTGGCCAGAACAGCTCCCCCAAACCACTTTCCAGCAGTCTGTTCCCAGGTAGTCAGAAGAAGAAGCAGTGGCCCCCTCTCTGATGACTGCAGTGCTTCTAGTCTTCATGACTGCTATAGTCTGAGTTTATCCTGTCACCCTGCCAGTGAGGGAAGGAACACTCTCCTCTGCCCCCAGCTACATCCAAGTTTCTGAATTCCATTAGCCCTGCAATGGGAAGCTACTCCTGTAAGAATAGGGAACTTGGAAGAGAAGGGAAGTTGAGTGACTAGGCCAAATAAAGCCCTGGCCCTCTCGAAGGACCTCTGCTCAACTCCTGCTGGATTATTCTGAAACAGGCCCACACCCATCCCACTCAAAGCTCCAGTCGTTTTCTGATAGACAACCTCCCTGGAAAGCTGGAGCAGTAGCTATCCCAAGGTAGCTGGTCTACCTTCTGGTATTAATCCTGCAGGTGGATATCGTTTGTTAAACCAATGTGGATAACGGAACTTGCTGATGAAAGGTGAGATGGCAGTTCTCCTGCAAAGGACCCAAGACCTACTCAGCAAGCAGGGAGAACGAAAGGATATGATGGAGCCCAGGTCAGATCAAGCCTATCTCCAGGTTCTTTCTTCCCAGCTCATCCTGTATCTTGTGAGCTCCCCAGTAGAGCCAACATGTCCGAGCGGAAGTCATGGAACCATGGTCTGACATGCAGAGGGCCTCCTCAGCACAGAGCTGCAGGCAAGCTGCACAGCACCCACGGACCCGCAGAAACAACCAGAGGCGACCTAGGTTCAAGTATATTCTTCCTTCCATGCATTCCCCGCACTGCAATTGTGACTGAGAACAAAGAGCATCACAGAGGTGTCCTTCAGAAAGTCACCAACGTGAGCTGTTCCACTTTGGAGAACAAAACAAAGCCAAAGAGACAAAGCACTTGACCTAAATTTCCTAGAACTGGGAACAGTTCCTCCTGTGGGGACTCTGACATTCTTCCTACTGAATTTGAAAAGGAAAAGTGTCTTGTCAGTCTTCTTCATACCTTCTGCCTCTTCAGCTCCAGGAAACCTGGACTGGTGAGAAGCTTGCGCCTGGCTCATACATGATTTCATGTTCTCCACACCAGAACTTGTTCCAGGCCACACTGCTGCTGTCCTTATATCTGCTTCCTCAAAGAAGAAAGATTTTCTGTTTTGTACATTCCAGTCAAGGTTAGCGGAATAATAAAGACCCATTTTGTTCAAAGCTGCCTCTTCTTCCCCAAAGGATGGATCCCTTTCCTACCTCTGCCATGCCACAGAGATTTTCTTTCCTTTGAGTGACCATAGCTTATGAGACTGGGCTTGGACTTAGTCCTCCCAAGTAGAAGTTTCAGCAGTGCAAATGCAGGAGCCACAGCAGACAAGTCACTGTCCCCTACGCCACAGCACCTCCAGTAGGATGAGACCCAAGTCATGCACTTAGCCAGACCTTGCTGAGTGTCACGAGGCTGGTGGGAGCATCCAGCCTAGGCATCGCAGCAGCTCCTCACCCATAACTGAGCACCAAGTTAGGGTCACCAGTGCTGCCTCCTCCCCTGACTCCTGCTTGCAATCTGAGCAACTCAAGTTTCCGAGAAAACGGTCCAGGCTTATCCTTCTCCTGATTTCACATAACTCCATGAGAGGTCCACATGTGGCCGTTTAGGAAGGCCAGACGGGAGGAAGGATGAGTGTTCAGGACAGAGCAAACTCCTGCTCTGCAGCAAAGGAAGCTACAGCACTGGGAAATCAGACAGCTCCGTGTAGACTGGGATGCAGCTGCTCCTGCTCTGTGCCCCCCACCTCTCTACCTCCACTTAGCTTCACCTCCCAGATCACAGACCACAGAGTCCCTGACCTCTGGAGCTCACAGGCCTGATAATAACAGCCCAGAAGCCACTAGGGGCCAAGAGGGACCTATGGGGCAGGAGGATCAAAAAGCCCCTCACAGGAACATCTGAGAGGCATCTAAAATCAGGAACCTAGGAAAGTGCGCACCTCCTGGCACAGAGTCTTCCTCCTGCTAGATCTGCCCTGATGCTGGAATTCTCTATCATTTAGGTAAAGTTGCTAGAGTAGTTTGAGCCAATGTCTCAGCTTCACAAAGCGCCCAATTTGGATGGAGTCGCAAGGCTCAGAGGAAGCAAACCAAGGACGATGTGCTGCGGGTAGACACCCTGCACAGGTAACACAGACTCCAGGGGCAGGAGTCCACATGGAGGACACAGACCACAGGTGACCATCAGCGCCGGAAGTTGGCAAGGACCCAGAGGCTCCCAAGTGAGAGACACGTCAGTGTAAGCAGAACAAAAGAGCAGAGAATTTCAAGGGTGGAACAACACATAGGCAGGGATATGGTAATAAGATGTGCAAACTGTACAGTGTAAGCAATGACAGAATGGGTCATTCAATCCCACTGTACAAAATGATATTGCCTTCTAAGGCTTGATATTAGTTTAAAATAAAATAAATCCATTTCCCGCTTGATTACAGCTAGAATCAGAGAAGGATTTTCAGTCTGACCCTCAGTAGTGTTTAAAATAGTGGAAAAAAGCAGATAAGGCATTGAGTAAAATAAATGTTTCCGATCTCAATCCAGTTACTGCTGAACGCAGCAGTGGATTGGAAAGGTAGGTCGCCTCTGGCATTCTCAGCCATGAGAAATTTAACGATGGATGAAAATGGATAAAATCAAAATGCTCTGATAGAATGGTGAAGCTTCAATATCTCAGAAAATTAGGACCCTTGTAACCAATTTTACAATGGCTGGATTATAGCTAAATAGGATTTTAAGTCTATTGTAAATGAAAGGAAATCTAATTTAAGTGGGCCACGTCATTTTTACTAAAATGCTATAAATGCTAATTTCTTTCCCCAGGGAACCAGCGATTTGGTTTGTGATAGTGTTTGCAGGGTGCTGAAGTCTGACCAATCTAAAATTGGCCTTTCCCAGTCCTAAGGCTGCACTGGAATCCAAGTTTTCGGGGAGGGAACAACACTGAAGGGAAACAATTACAGTCTTCCCTCCTTCATTCTAGGGCCTCTCCACTATGTGGCCAGGACACTTAGTCACTGTTAGAAACAACTCTCTCTGCTACTTTTAGTCTGATCAGATCTGTGAGATAAAGTCTAAGCAGCTGATTTTAATATCTCTCCCTCTTTACATTTCATTACGATTGTCTATTTTTTCAGCAAAAGAGAAATATCCAAAAGTGGACTTTTTTTCATTTACACAAAAACCAAGAGAAAAGGACAGGCCAACACAGCAGGCAAGAAGCAAGGAGGTACTTAAGCATCAGATATAAAGAAGTGCTACTGAAATGCCCCCAAGCTTTCCAATTCTGGAATGATCCTTTTCTTTAATATTCAAATAAAATAATTACAATCTCTATTTCATTTCTCTACCAAACCACTTTCTTGGGAATGAAAACGTGTTGTGGTTGCTACTAGTCCCCAGGGCAACTACAAGCCACAATGGATACCGGACTGCAGCAGTTAGACAACCTTCCTGAACATGTGAGGCTATTTTAAGAAACGACAATACTGAGAAGAAAAAGAAAGAAAAAAACTTAAGACTTGAATATATCTAAAATCTCATAGCTACGTCCACTGCAATCCTCTCTCCTTGGTCCTGGCCATGGTGCTGAAATTTACCTATGCTCAAATCCGAGTTCCTCTCACTTATTTCCCTTGGCCCATTTCCTGGATGCCAGTCCTCCTCTCCAAGACCATTTAATGATAATAACCATGTTCACAACCATACCTAATCTTTACGGTTCACTCCACATGATACTATTTTACCTGCACTAATTCATCTCATTCTTCCCCTCAGCCGTGTGATGTGGATAATACTGTCATATTCACATTTTACAGATTAGGACACTAACCGCACAAACCAATTACACAAGCTTACATAGACTTAGAAAACTGCTAAGTAGTAAAAGCAAGACTCAAACCCAGGAGTCTGAGCCCACGGAACATGATCTTTCCTTCCTATGCTGCATATCCAAGAAAGAATCTCTACATCCAAGAATGATCTCCTTTATTTTAAAATATAAAGTAGCTTAGCTCCCCAGGATGGCTAATTTAACATGTCAGCTTGGCTCATCTTCAGTTTCTAGTCATTTGGTTCAATACCAGTCCAGATGGTTTTCTAAAGGTAATTTTGCAGGTAGACGTTGAGTAAATAGGTAACAAGTGAGTAAATCTGTAAAATCGGTGCAGTAGTAGACTTTCAGTAATTATACTGTTCAATTTCCCTCAGCCTTGTGGGTAAACCTCACCCAATTACTTGAAGTACTTAAGAGCAAAGAGAAAGCTTCTCTGAAGAAAGCTGAAGTCTCAGAAACTCTGCCTGAGTCTCCTACCTGCTCCCCGGTTGAATTAAGACTCAAAACTGTCAAATTAGCTTGTTCTGAGTGTCCAGCTTGCCCTAAACCATTAAGATGTGCCACTTTCCTTAATCATAACAACCAATTCTTAAGCTTTCTCATAAACATATATAAGGAACATAAATATTTATAATGTGCCACATCTATAGTACAGACTTAGATATACAGATATAATCTCTAAATTAAACTGCAGTACCCTCAGACACAGCTCCATTTGGCCTTGCAGCATCTAGATGGGCAGGCTGTCTTTATATGGCCAGAGAGCAAGAATTATTGGTGGCAGTAAATCACAAATATACAGAAATTCCACATGATTAGGTAAAACATTCATTTTTCTCATCTATATGCCTTTTGATTCATACAGGGCCAGATCTACACAGGCGTACAAGCGTGCCTGCCCCTCCAGTTTTTCCATACCTACTGCCAGTAGCCCAAGCATCCACGGTTCAGCAGGCTCTGGAATAAAGAGAAAACATTTTTATCTCCTTCTTGAAAGGGTGAAAGTAGAGCCACAGTATCCAAGTAGGCTTAGGTCTTTCAAGTCCTTAACATCATGGTTACATGGGATGCTACGCCAAGAATAATTCTGACATAATAGCTAAAAAGATACTCTTCCCACATAGGATAGAGACAGAGTAAGACAGGTGGAGGCAAAATAAAACCCCAACTGGTTCCAGGGTAACATTCACCAAGAAGTTTCCAAGCTCCTTTCACATCGTGGGTCCTGGGCAACACTCTGGGCCTCACACAAGGCCACCTCTGCATATCCAGAAGTTTCCAAGTCCCGCCATTCTGGGCAGATGTCGAAGAGCCCACTATGAGGACCCGTTTCTTACTTCTCTACACTGGACACCAAGATCTCCCCGTGCCATGTGGCACTCACCATTTCCTGGCCAATGGAAAACCGAACCACTATTTGTTTGTGCACACAAACACACAGGGAAACGTACATGTGAATGTCAGTGGGAAATGTACGTGTGAATGTTAGTTATCCATGGAACCCCACTAGGATGAAAGTCACATAAGACCAAGGTCTTTGCCTATTCTCACTCCTATTCCCTTAAACCTTGGAAATTTATTTATCATGCTGCAGCATGCTGAATTAAATAAATAAAAGTATAAATTTATATGATTTAATATAAGGACTTAGCTTTTCAGAAATTTGAACAAATAAACCACTGTCCTTATTATTAGCTACAAAACAATTCACCATTTACGTACTGTTCTGTGGTGTTGCCTTTATAATATTTCTAGTTCACATATTTATATGCATTGCTTTGTGAGTTCCCTATTCTGTTTGTTTCTCTTTGTTCCCCTTTTTGGAAGTTTATATATTCATTAATACATTTAATATCAATTTCAGGAAGTTTGTTCAAATTGCAAAGAACACTGAATATTTTTCAAGGATTTACAGATAAATTTGGGGTTTTGACCTATATGTAATGTTAAATCATGCCATATTAGAACATAACAACTTCTCTCCCTTTATCCAGATTTTTATGCCCTTTAGTGTTATCACAAATATATTTTTGCCAGGTATGCTGATGAAGCAATTCTGTCTCAAAAAAGGTGCATCCACATTCTTCCTTGGGTTAATTTCTGGGTATTTTATTTTTATACCTGTTATCAATATCTCATTATTTAGTGTTCTTTACTAGTGGGTTGTTGATGAGGCAGAAGAATGTTTTTGATTTTTATATATTGTTCTTGTATCTAGGAACATTGCTGAACTGTCATTAGTTCTAATAGTTCATCTCATAAAGAGTTTTCTCAATGAAACATCATACAATGTACTGGAAGTTGACCTTTTTTTGGTTTTTTTTAGTCGTATTATTTATATTTCTTTTTATAATTTCAATCTTTTTTCACAAAATGTAGAACCTGGAGAATTATGACCCTGTTTGTGGGTTATAACTGGAATACATAGTTTCCAAAAGTTCCCTGTGTGGCTGTGATGCATTCTCTCTACCCCAGAAAAGCAACTACCGCTCTATTTAGCACCTCCTGTGGGCTCAGTGCTGGAAAATAAAGAAGTAGTGTAAGATACAGACAGACTTTGCATCTGAATCACTGACTCAGTGCGGAGATAAAACATGTAACAGAAACCGTCAGAATACTAAGTACTAAATTTCCTAGGAAATTATATACATGGAAGAACATTAAAATAAATGCTGCAGGAGGCCATCAGAAACAAAAAATAGCTTGGCCATATGTGAAGGATTTATTGTGACTATTAGACCTGATTATATAAAGGACAATAAAAAATGGAGTTCTGCTTTGTTCCTTTGGGAAGATTGAAGCTGACAGTCTCCTCCACTGGCTATCGAACTAAGTATGTGCATGTAAAAAATGAACCACGTAGAAAGAGAAAGTAAGCTAGGCATGGTGGTGCACCCTTGTAATCCCAGCACTCGGGAGGCTGAGGCAAGAGGATGGCTGTGAGTTCGAGACGAGCCTGGGCTACATAGTGAGTTCCAGGTCAGTCTCAACTACATAGTAAAACTCTGTCTCAAAAAACCAAAAGAAAAAAAGAAAGTAAAAATAATGTAAAGATATCTACTTATATTTATTTATTTTAAAATAAATGGCTGTGACACAATTGTCCCAATTGAAGCATATGACTCAATTTCTTTTGTATGGGGGGGTGTGTGTGTGTGTGTGTGTGTGTGTGTGTGTGTGTGTGTCTTTGGAAAAAAATTAGGCAAGAGGATCATGAATTCAAGCCCAGCACAAGCAACTTCAGTGAGACTCTGTTCCAAAATAAAAACATATAAAAAAGGTCTTGGTTACAGTTCATTGAGAAGGCAAAGGCCTTGGTTCTATCCACAGTACCCCTCCTCAAAAACAAGGTTAGCCCCAGCAGTCTGGCCATGAGAATTCTGTCCCAAGCAGAAGTTCTTAATAGGCTAATGGTTCTTTTCGAGGTGTTGTAGGGGATTTCTACAAACATGCAATATTTCTGAAGACAGAGACCTTCAAAAACCTTACCACTCAGCCCCGTCCTCAAAGGTATGGGAATCTAGGATTGGCATTTTGTTTTAGACTCATTGCTGGTCCCATATTTCTTTTCTTTTTAACTGTGCTTTCTAAAGTATATCACTCACTTTAAACCCATATGTGAACAAGGCAGGAAAAGAGAATGTATATGAATTCCTAGACTCTCCTAACTGGTTTTCAGTACGTGAGCCCCTGATCCGCTGCATCAGCATCACCAGACAACTTGTTAAGACGGCAAAATCTTACGCCACACCTCAGACCCACTGCATGAGCAACTCTAAGGACAGAGCTCAGCAATCTGCATCTTAACTGGCCTTTCATTTCACGTGAGACAGGCTCCAGGGTGAGAATGACTGTCCAAAGAGGCGACAAACAACTCAGCAACACTGTGGGATCCTGGAGGGAGGCACTTGAGAGGAGCCTGGGCTTGGATTACACAATCTCGTCCTCGACAAAACTCTGGAAAATTTCAATTTGTCATGTGACTCCCACTAATTTCCCTTCAAGCAGCTCCCCATAGATCCATCAGGCTTTGCAGAAATGTCAGCTTTTAATAGAGCCTGTTGGTGTGAACCGGGCTTCTATTCATTGAGAACATCTTATACCACATTTCTGAAATTGCCACAGGGTATCCAAGTTTCCCCTGGTTAGTAAACAAACAAACAAAAAAAATCTCACAATACGCACAAGTAATTTTCAATGTTCTCAGACCTAATGCCCCTTTATTATCCTCACATAAAATTCAAAGATTACATAATCTTCCTGTACACACTTTAAGATAAATGTCACACTGCCAAGATGAAAAGGAAAGCAATTAATATAAAAGAACGTGTGTTTTAATAAGTCAGTGCTGGGTCACCCCTACTGTGAGCACACAGAGCTTTAGATGACGCCTGCCTTGGGAACGCAACCTCTACAAGCACAGGTCGGTACAGGTGCATTATGTTCACAGTTCACTTGTTATTAGCAGTGCTGCTGTCAGGGATGGAATTCTCTAACAACACTCAGTAAAATACCAAACAAAAAGGAACAAAAATTTCCCTTCCTTTGCTGCTTCTATGTCTCACCATATACACACCTACTTTAGTACCTACACATATGCACTCTCAAAATGAAGTTAGCCTCTACATGCTACAAAGGTGACTTTCTTATTATGTTGTAGGCTTGTTCTATGTAAGGATACAAATAATTACTTTATTATGACAAAATCATAAAATGTATCATACCAATGAAACATTTTATTTAACTAATACCTAGAGAAATACATTTAGGTGATTTTCACTTTCATAGTATAAGCCCTGCTAAAATGAAAGCTTTTAACATAAGTCCTTACAAACTTATATAAGTAATTTCTTTAGGCTTTGTTTCTAGAAAAAGATTGCTGGATGAAAGTTATACACATTTTAAATGTTGTTATGCATTGCAAAACTGCCCTCCAAAAATTGCAATTTGTATTTTCAACACAGTAGTTGAAATCCCTATTTACTTATACCATTATCAACAGTGGGTATTATCAAGCTGTTAATCTTTATCAATCTGATGAGTGAAAAGTGATATATCATTGTTGCTTTAAATTACAACTTTGATTATGAAGCTTTTCTCACTTGTTTATTGGGTTTTGTACTTTGGTAAATTACCTTTACATGTATTTGTCACATTTTCCCTCAAGTTGTTCATCTTTTTGCTACTGATTTGTAGGATTATTTAAACATTTAAAATATTAACTCATTGTATGCTGTATTTACTATAGACTAGTGTGGTTCATGCTTTTTATACAGTAGCTACACAATAAATACTGGTTAACTTAAAGACTTCAATCAACTCATATGTTACATTTTATCATACAGAAATTCTTTAGAAGTCAAATTTGTGTTCTTTCATTTGTGGTTTCTGGCCTTAATGGCAAGCAATGACAGATTAGAAGAAAATGTTCTTCTCATAATAGGTTTTTAAAATATTGAATATTTTATCTACCTTAGCTTGATTAATGTTGAAATGGCTTTCTTTCTAATTTAAGTCAATCGCTCCAAGATAGACTAAATAATCAACATTTTCTCCACTGATTAAAAGTACTAATACCATCGTATACATCACTCTAACATAAATCAGTCTGTTTATGAATTTCTTGCCTCTTCAACTTCCTGCCTATGTGGTGTCAGAACCACAATGCAGTCACATCATTTACTGCTCAGCATATTTTGATAGGTGGTAAAGCACATCCCCTAATCCTCTATATTTTTTCCAAGACTTTCCTGCCCATTTATTATTCTAATCTTCCTTAAAGAAGAAAGTAAGAATTAATTTCTCAATATTGCTAAAACTTAACATTAACATTGAATTAGCGTTAAATTTACAGATTATTTTAGCCAGAATTGACATCTTCAGAGCACCTTCTACTTATAAAAGATACACAGATTAAGAATCAACTCCTGGCCTCACTTTGAATAGATCTGAATGTATTCTTCATTTTCAAGCTAATTGCAATAAAGTCTAATTATTACCATTAAATTATGATATCCACTTGACACCAAAGATTGAAAGTTAATTATGAAGCGAATTAATCCTGCATTGACATTTGTTTCAGGTTATTGGATGACAGCTTTGTTAAAATATGACATCTGATTGAAGATGGGCCTCCCTAATAATTAAAATATTTGTGACTTCATGTCAATGAATAAATTCTTCTGCACCAGAGTGGAACCATGTGGGATCTCTATTTTCAAGTACAGCCATCGTAAGGAAGGAGACTTATGGGAGAGCATTGGCACTATTCAGGGGAAGACGCTGAGGGGTCTCAGCTTAGCATGGTGCCAAGTCTAACATAAACCTTCTCTGTCTAACATGCAGAGAGAGACAGGGGGAAAATCTCTAAAATACAAATGGAATGAACATGGTTCCTACTCCAGGAAGACCTATGGTGGTAGCAGTGTGCGATGTAGTTTAAAATACTGCTGGAGAGACTAGAATTGGGCGCTAGAATCGAGAGGTCTGTGATTCTCGCCAGGGACTCACTCAGTTTTCTCCCTGTTTCCTTTCAACTGGAATAAACAAGTGAGGCCCTGTGATCGTGTGCTGAGATGTGCGAGGGAGCTTCTCAGATCTACACAGCTTCAGGACAGAAGCGGCCAGGTCAGAAGGTCTCAGAAGACCTTGCAAGTAGGTGCAGAAAAATGCAGTTTTAGCTGTAAAAATAACAGGAAACTATCAGACCAGGAGTAATGAAAAATCAAAACTGACATGTGGGATGATGTCCAATCATGGACAAACCTGAATCTCAGTCCAGTAGTAAAGGAGGAAATGGTCACTCAGGCAAAGAAATGAGAGTTCCTTGACATGGGAGAAAAAAGATACAAATAGAATTAAAAATATGAATATCGGAAATACCACCAAATGGAGATTCAACCTTTCATTTATTCAAGAGTTAATTACTGCATGAGAATTCAGCAGTTGCTGAACTCCTGCACTTTCATGTGGTGAGGAAAAGGGAGGCAGACAGTACACAGCAAACATTATGTCCTGCTAAGAGCTGTGACCGGAAGTCAGGCAGGACAACGAGACAGAGAGTAAGAAGACACTATGTGCCACTTAGGCAGGGAGACCTCTCGACAGAGCTAAACAACACCAAAGAGTGAGCCATGTGCATGCCTGGAGAAAGAGTATTCCAGATAACAGGAAAAGTAAGGGCAAAGGCCAAGGAAGGAGCACAAACAGGGTCCAGTGTGGCTAAAGGAAACAGGAATGAAAGAGACACAGCAGGAAATGACACAACAGAAGCAGCTATGGAATAGTGTATAGAAATCCATATAAATTTTGCTAAGAATTTAAATGTATTCTAAAAATAAGAATTCCCTGGAGCAAAAAAAAAAAAAAAAAAAAAG
>NW_022900914.1:3322420-3350792 GCF_012274545.1 Fukomys damarensis | reverse complement strand
AAAAAAAAAAAAAAAAAAAAGGCATGATCAGAATGTTTTTTTTAAAATATATATTTTTAAAGATACTTTGCTACTGCAATATGAAGACCAAGAAGGCAGGAGACAAGGTAGAAGAAGGGAGATTCATCAAATGTCTTAGCCATCCAGGAGAAAAGGCTACATGGGTCAGGTGGCAGCAGTGGAAGTGATAAGCAGTGGGACTGGTGAGCTACTTTAAAATTACAATCAAGAGAATCCGTTGATGGACAGGACATGTTCCAAACTTGGGCTGAGTAACAGGGGAAATGGCCATAATCTTCCAGGTCACGCCTACGTCTCCAGGGAACTAAATCCTCAATCTCATCTCACCTCGTGACCTTTCTCAGTTCCTTTACATCAGGCCCTCCGGAGCCCACGGCCCAACATCAACGAAATCCCCAACCCCTGCAATCTCTCAGAAACACTCCTCATGAGCTTCTGCTCCCCATGAGGCCCGTCTGACACCGGAAGGGCTCTCCTCCCCACTCATTATGGCGTGATGTCCAGTTACTTTCTCGTACCCTTTGCTTCTGGGCCTGGAAGTGACAAGGCATCCCCGTGCTTCCCGTTACCACTTTAAACCAATTTAGAAATGAGACTTTCAGAAACTGAGACACTTGAGCAGTGAAAGTCAACTTCTTGTCTACAAAATTCCTATTGACAGTGTTTATCATCTTTAGACCATAGGAGATGACTGGGTTTGGAACCTATTCAAAGATCTTAGGAACACAATACCAGGCTTAAATTTTCTCTTGCTCTTAAAAATGTACCATTTTAAACTACTCAAAAAGTGAATAAAGATGTATGCACAAGCATCGCTCTCTAAGCATACACTGTATCTCCAAAACTGTATCTCTAAAACCTAGTCGTTCACCCATCGGGAATTGCTACCAGGGGAAGATGTACATGGCGAGGTCCTAATCGCAAGCTTTTTCTCGGTAGTATTTCCTGGTTGTGGCAGATTGGTCCTGCTAGGAAAAGTATTCAAATATGTATGCAGGCATGGGCTTTTTTTGCTGTTCCTTACATAAGGAAGGGGTTGTCCCCGAGGGAAATAAATCTCTTGCAGTTTTCCATTCTATTCACAGCCAGGAAGAGTCTACATTGGGAAAGTGATAAAAATATAGTGTTCCCCTGACAATGAGTCACCCTCCAGAGAGTCTCTGTGCATATGCGTGGCCTGGTCCTGTCCACCATGGCCAGGAAGAAGCTGGGGCATTCCACCTTCTTCTCAGCTCCCAGCCCCCTCAAACATTCCGTGCCTCTAACACCACACTTCCTGTGCTCGCTTAAATAAAGGTCTGTCCATGTGTCTTGTGTATTCCCACAGTGGCCTTTGCTCAGTCCTGCTACAGCACTCATTACGTGCTCCTCTCTGTAGGGCTGCCGCTCTAAACTAGGAGTCCCTTGGGGGAACCCATGTTCTAATCCCTGGAGCCCCCACAGAACTGGCAGCCATGCGTAGAGACAAGGTATGCTTAGTTACGTGACATGCAGAGTGTGATGCATGCTGCCGGAAAGCTGTGCTTTCCATTCTTAAACAGAGCTTCTTATCCTGAGTTTTCTTACTTTCCCACTTCATAAAAGTATGTCATTCCCTTCAGACTTGTGTCACAATGAAAAACAATTATCAGGAGATATGAAGAATTTTTTAAAAATAAGAGTTTTCTCACTGTTCTGTAACAATGAGGGAAAATACATTTTCCCTGTATCGTCAGGGAAAATGGGTGGGATGGAAACTCAGGAGTAGATGTTGTTTTGCGTCTTATGAGTGTAGAGTGGATCAACATGCTGCCAATCAAGCAAGATTTCTACAATAAAGTCTTGAGGCAGGCAGAATTCTTGTTCTCCTGGAAACATCTCTTAAAGGTTCCCACTGATTGAAGGAAGCCCACCTCCATCACTGAGGGTAATCTGTACTTACAGTCAACTGACTGTAGGTATTAATCACAGCCACAAAATACCTTCAGAAAAACAGGTAAACTAGTATTTGACCAAATAATTGAGCACCACACTCTAACCAAGCTGACAAATGAAATTCCAACACCACCACATCTTCACTCTGGAGCAAGCACCGAAGTCATTCTCTGACCGTAGTCAAATAAAACCCTGGGCAAGAATGCAGGAAATAGTTGGTTTCATACTTTGGGCAAGAGCAGAGTTGACAAGCTGACAGTCAGAACTGTATGAAAAGCTGGGAGAAACAAATCACATACAAAGGAAAGCCTATCAGAATCACAGGAGACTTCTCAACACAAATACTCAAGGGAAGAAGAGGCTGGAGTTAAATATTTCAAGCTCAAAAAGAAAAAAACCTCCAACCTACATTGATGTATCCTGCAAAACCATCTTTCAAAATTGATGGAGAAATAAGATACTTTTATGACAAAGAGCTTCATGAATGCCAAACCAGCACTCAAAAAACTTTTAAGCAATGTCCTAGGAAAAGACAATGAGAATCACAACCCCAGGAAGCCCAGAAGAAAGAATTCATCGGGCACGACAAGAAATTAAATGCAAAGGGGGAGAATCCAACAAAAAGAAAAAGACATGACAAGGATAAATCAATACATATCAGTTAAAACCATCAATGTTAATGGTCTCAATTCACCAATCAAAAGAAATAGACTGGCAGAATAGATTAAGAAGCAAGACTAAACAACATGCTGTATACAAGAAACACACTTAGTTCAAATAGAAACTTATAGACTGAAAGTTAAAGGGTGAAAAACAATATTCCATGTGACAGGAACCAAAAAAAAAAGCAGGAGTAGCTACCTTCTTTGCAGATCAAATGGATTTCAAGCCAACACTGAATAAGAGACACAGAGAGGTACACCACATCCTTGTAAAGGGAAAAATCCAAGAGGAAGAAATGACAATCATAAATATATATGCACCAAACACTAGTTCCTCCAACTATATAAAACAAATACTAATGGAAATGAGAAACCATATTAAGCACTAGTACAATAGTAGTGGGGGACCTCAATATCCCAATGTCACAAATGGATCAACCAGACCAAAACCAAAACAAAAACAAAAACATCAAAATGCTAGAACTCAATCAAACCCTTGAATAAATGGACTTAACAGATATTTACAGAGTGTTCTACCCCACAAAATCAGAATACGTATTCTTTTCAGCTGCACACAGATCATTCACCAAAACAGAGCACAAACTAGCTCATAAAACATGTTTAAGTAAGTGCAAAGAAACTGAAGTCATCCCCTGTATATTATCAGACCATAGTGCAATGAAATTGGAGATCAATAGCAAAAGAAACAGCGAGAATTTCACAAACTCATGGAAATCGAACAACACATTTCTGAATAACAAATCAGTCACAGAGGAAATTAAAGAAGAACTCAGACAGTTTCTACAATTAAATGACATTGCCAATACAACTACTAGAATCTGTGGACACAGAGCAGTCATGAGGGAAATACATAGCAGCGAATATTCATATTAGGAAAACAGAGCAAGCTCAAATAAACAACCTGATACTGAACCTCAAGCTTCTAGAAAAAGAAGAGCAGGACAAACACGAAGCTCATACAAGGGAGGAAATTATAAAGATCAGAGCAGAAATCAATGTAATGCAGACTAAGAGAATGATACAAAAAATCAAGGAAACAAAGAGTTGGTTCTTCAAACGAATAAACAAAACCAACCTTACCAAAAAAAAAGGAAAGGAAAGACCCAAATCCATGCAATTTGGAATGGAAGGGATCAAATTACAACAGACCCAGCAGAAACTCAGAGGCTTTTCAATACTTACTTTGAGAACCTGTAAACCAATAAGATGGAAAACAGAGAAGAAATGGACAGATTCCTAGATACATATGAATTACCAAAGTTGAATGAAGAAGACCTAAAATTCTAAACAACCCAATATCAATGAAATTAAATATTTAAAATGTACCAAATAAAAACATCCCAGGTCGAGATGGCTGCACTGCTAAATTCTACAAGACATTTAGAGAACTACTGCCACTACTGTTTAAACTCTTCAATGAAATTGAAAGGGAAGCAATACTCCCAAATTCATTCCTGTAACCTTAAAATAGTCAAAACTTACAAATGACCCAAATGTCCACCAACAGGAAAATGGGTAAATAGTGGCAAACTCATAATATGCAATGTTATCCAGGAATTCATAGGACTTTGGGCAGAGCCCTCCACTCCCACCTTGCCAGTCCCCCCACAGCTTCCTGGCCCTCTTAGCTACATGATGGCAGGATTCCAGGAGAAATTATTTCAAGATAATCTGGCATTAATGAATTAGCATCTGTGTCTGGGCTTTAGAAATCACACACCATTACTTCAGCCCTACTGTATTGGTCAAGGCAGTAACAAAGTCCCTCCCACATTCAAGCATAAACAACATAGATTCTACCTAGTGAAGAGGGAATAGCGATATTCAAGACAAGCACGCTGTACAGCAGACACTGGTGCATTTCCTATCTTTGTAAAATCTAATCAGCCACACATTAAAAACAAAAAGCCACAGGAATTTAGCTACAGACATTCAACACATGCTGCTATGAAATACATATCTGCACAGTATAAAGGGCCCATACAAATTAATATTGAAAATACAAGCCTAGCAAAGAAAACACTAAAGGAGACCAATAAATTTCTCACGAAAACGGAAATGCAAATTCCAAAGAAAATAGAGAAATATGCACAATCAGTTTCAAATCCACTCCTCAGTAATCTAGAAGTACAAATTTAAAAATTAGAAATTATTTCAAACATATAATATTGGTAAAATTTTAAAGTCAGTCAGTGTTGGCAGTAAAGCAACTAAAACTCTCATATACTCAGGTTAAGCACTTTTGAAAACCGCAATATCTAGTGAAGCTGATGATGTGCATGCCCGTGACTCAGTTCCCACTTCTGGGTTTCCAACTGGAGAAAAACTCATATCTTCACAGTAGGAAAAATGGCCACGTAAGACGGTCTTTGCAGTATTGTGCGGAACAGAGAAAAAATTTAAAACAATGCAACTATATCAATAAGGGAATGATTATATAGATTGTGGTTCATCTGTACAATGAAGTATCACAGTAGAAGCTAAATTAAGTTTTTCTACAATAAAATACCAAAATGAATGTAAGCATATGTGGAACAAAAAGTTAGACAATGATAGCCAATATGATATCATACATACACAACATTTTAGACTTGAAAAACAATACTGTGCATCACTTAATGTATATGCATTTTAAAATCATTAATCTGCAAACATGCATGGTAAACAAAAAATTCAAAATAATGATTATCATTGGAAAGAGAAATGGAGGACACAGCCTGGAACTGGTTTTAAGCACACAATAGCCTTCACATTCTTGCAAACTGCATTTTTACTTTAAAATCAGAGGCACAATGGAAACACTGTAATATTGGCCAGTATGTCAATGACTCTCGAGCATACAGTTCTGTATATCTTAATAAAGGCCTCTGCAACCATCGCAGAACTGGGGCATATGGGCCATACAGTTACCCTAATCCAACAGTCCTTTTCCACCGTGATCTGGAACTTGTCTTACAGGAAGTAGAAAGTTGTGTCCAGAAAGACCACACTGTCTTAAAACCGTATGACGAATTGCCAGCATACGTGGAATAAAGGAAGTCTGGTGACTCCCTCATCATCCTTTCCCTCCACAGTACTTTTCAGGAAGGTTTAAACTGCCATCTTGACCACAACTATTGGACCTGGACAGGGCTGACACTGTGACAATCCCTGCCAAGCACGTCAGAAGATGAAAAGGGCAATTCCATGCTCTTTGGTTTACACATGTAGGTACAATGCCGCCTAAAGCCCTTCCAGAAAGAATTTTTTTTAACTTCAGTGTGCCTTCTCACTAAATTGTTTAGAAGACACCTACCAGAAGTACGAGACCTTCAGGCTGAAGTTCAGAATGGTTCAGAACTGGAGGATTGTAGGAGGAAACAGCTACAGGATGTGGCGGAAGACAAGTCTGGAACCTCCATGTAGTCATCTGCCATCATCCCAGAACCCACTTCTTTTACCTCTGCTCACACTTTTTAGGAACCACTCATAGAAGAGGAGGTCTCAGAAGACAGAGCAACCACTTTATGGTCCCGAAGAGCAACCAGGATGTAACCCAAGAGCCACCTTCTATCTCCGGAGACCATAATAAAAATTTTGAAGTCTCGTAAATAATTTAAGTAGCCTAATGCTCATTAACATTAATGTATTCGTCACAACTGCTTCCCTGAAATACTGATGTTAGCTATTTTGTTTCCTTTTCTTCTTTTTCTTTTAAGCTTAATGAAGCCTTATAGTAAGCAGCATCATTTATGATGGAAAATAGTCTGCTTGGGTAGCAAAACAATTCTCTTCCCCAAATATAAGATAAAGACAATAAATTGTCCAGATCTCTCTCCCAGTTTTCCTCCTGACCAAAGGCTGAAGCTGGACTGTGACCCCAGGTTTATGAAAGGCAGTACCAACGCCTACAATCACCTCGCACTCAATTGCCACGCACTCCATGAGCTCCCGGCTCACACAGCAGAAGTGGGAAAATCTGGACTTTATTTTCTTAAAAGCTCCAACAGTCAACTGTTGTCTAATACATTGCATTCCTACTCCGTGCGACTCTCTTTTTACTCAATGGCTTTGATTCACAGGGAGCTTCTTCCCAAGTACACAGAAACACCTCCAACAGCTGGTCATCACTTTAGCAGCACTCTAACAATGCTGCAACAGATTCTCCCACACTGCCCAATCCAGCTAGTGTTTGAAACTAGATTACATTTTTCTGGATTATACTGATCCACATTCCAGATTCATGTTCTTGACACTGTCCTTCAATCTGTGCTTATAGCAGAGCTGCAGTGGTGACAGAACACCTGAGGCACCCGGTGGGATTTCCCTGGGTCCTGGGGCCAGCGTCACTCTTTGCACTTTGCCCTGTGCTTCTCCGTAAAGAGACTTGAGACGCTGTACATGGCGGAGGCTCTCATTCCTAGCCCCGCAGTCATATTGCTCATTTGTATATTTGAAAAATGTTTCCTAAATTTCTGGTCATTTCTCATAAACGCTCCACAATTCTATAATATTTGACCTCATATTCAGAAGTCATGTGCCGTGCATATTTTAATCAATTAAGGTAAAGTGAAAACTGATCCCATGCTTTACTTCTTATAAATTTATAATACCATTTCTTCTAAGTCAATCTCTTCAATTTAAGTAATTCACTTATTCTTAATTTTTGATTTTCCTTTAATGTAAAAAGCAGACTGATCTGAAAAAATTTAAGATTGAAGAATGACAAGGTGAGATAAATGCTGTTCTTTATATGATCTCATGAGTATTTTATCAAATAGTTTTTGTTTTCTACATGACTGAATCTTCCAATCTTTCCATTATAGGTTCAAAGTAGAGACGAACGACTTTATGCACGATTTCGTAAGATGTTAGGCTCTGGACGATAACAAGGTAAGTAAGTTGATAACTACGGACAGAGTAAAGGCAATGTGCCTGTCAGTGTGCTTGGCTGCGGGGGGCAAAGTAACACATCGGACCGCAGACATTTCATTTCACTCTCGGGATGGGGTATGTAGTCCCCATCCACGTAGACAGTTATTATTGCATATGATCAACTCTATTGAAAAGGAAAGCAGGACGCCAAGAAGTGACCCAAACACAGATTGGCCAAAATGCAGTTAAACACGAGTAGCTCATTTAAAGGAGGGAAGGGATGAAGATAACAAGTGAGAAGAGCCAGACACTCAGGGCTCTCCAAGTGATAGTAAGAAGTTTACACTTCACTTGAGAGCAACGTGAATTTATTATAAAATCTTTATAACAGGATAGGTATGATTAAATTTTTGATGCAATATTCTGTCTGTACTATGAAGATGGACTGAAAGAAGCAACAATTTGGGTGCATAAAACAATTAGCCCAGAGATGGTGGCAGCCTGACCTGCAATTACTAGTAGGGATAGAGAGAAGGGAATTGATTCTGTAAAATATTCAAGAGTAAAATCAAAAGGACACATTGATTGCCTAAATATAGGAAGGATGGAAAGAGAAGGATTTAAGAGTGATGCAAGCACAGAAATAAGGGAAGGTGTGTATATTAGAGATGCTTGGGGACATCCCATTGAAGATTCCTAATAGGCAGTCGAAAATAAAAATCTGAAGCAACCCAAAGAGTGTAAACACGGTCTCTCTTACAGGTAGTCACTGAAAAGAAGGACACTGCCAGGGGAAGGCGGGAGAGTAGGTAAAGTGAGATGCGCACAAAGTCTATAGCAAAACCCTGAGAAGTATCAGCATTGAAGGGACCCTATGAAGAAAAACCACATACATGCATAAAACTGAAAAGGCCTGGCCACAGAGGAGGTGGGAGTCCCGTGGAGCACAATGAGCAGACGTTTAGGAACACGCCCCGCCTATGGCAATACCTGACAGATATTCCGAGCAGAAGGAAAACTGCTCAGGCATTCATTTGGACAACCTATGAGGTACCCAAAAAGAAACCTGGGAAGAGCGCTCTCCATAGGTGGCTGGGCATTGCAGGTAACCAAGCTCCAGAAAAAGCAGAATTCCCAAGTTCCAAACTTTGTACACCTGGAGCCATTACATTTTCCGGCACATCTAATGATTTACTTACCAGTTCTTAGAAAAGAGCTATATCCAGGATCAAAAAGGTCCCACCCCTGGCAGAGGCAAAGAAGTGATCTTGTCACAGTCATGTGAACTTGAACTTTCCTCACCTGAAATATCAAATGAACCCCCCACCACCACCGGATCCCTGCACAGTCTACTAGCACTAAAGGCCCAGTCCTGTGTTTATGATATTACAGTGCTAGCTGGCCATGCCCGCTGAAGCTGAATGCATTTTCTGCGGGGATCCTGACACTTGAGAGTCTTCCAATTCACACATGGAAGGACGGTCACTCAATTATCCCTCTCTATAAACTACTCCATAAACTCTGTACACTGCTCTCCAATGTCATTAAAATATGTCAGCATCTGTTAAAATGAGAAGGATAGGAGTCTGAAACAAAAAACAAACAAACAAACAAAAAAACCCACAGTTCTTCTAAAACAAAGCCAAGCATCAGGTCATCAGCAGTGCTGGTTCTATGGGAGCAAGGCCAAGGGCGATCTGCAGTGACGCTCCCTGTGTGCAGAGCCTCCTACCAGGCCCCAGTGAGGGGGGAAGAAAAAGAGAGAACAGTGACCGCACTGGGAAGTTGTGTGTGGTTACGAAGAAGCTGATAACTCCAAAAACTGTCTTCAGATTTCTTGATTCATATGAAATTAGTAAAAGTAGAATAGTCAAGTTTTCTGGAAAGGAAGAAATAAATAGATGCATAAATTTACCTAACCCTTCATTACTCATTCTTGTCTCTCCAGATTTATCAGAACCCAGTGGGTCACTGATCTGATCTGAGTCAGCCAGTTTCCAGCCATGACCTTGGGCATATTTGTTCTATCTAAAACTTTGATTTCCTCCACTATAAAGTAAAGATAGGGCTGGGGATTTAGCTCAGTGGTTCCACTGCCTGCCTCACAAATGCAAGGTTCCAAGTCCAATTCCCAGTACCAAAAAATAAAATAAAATAAAATGAAGATAAAAGCATTTTGTAATGCTCAGGAGTACATAAAATAACATAAACTAAGTGCTAAGTGCAATCCCTGAACATAGTAAGTACTCAAGTTATTTATCAGCAGTTCAATAATATTATAAATGGGGACAGCAGCTGTACCCTTTGACCATGTCTGTCTTCTGCTGTGGCCTGCAATGATCCTCCCAACACTTCCATCCTCTTTCCACTCCTCCCCTCAGCAAAGCCCACTCCGCAGCTACCCACTGGCAACCAGCTGTAAGCTGCATGACTGGTACTGTCATTGTCTGCCCTGAAATCAGCTCAGCAGCAACAGCAGCTGGTACGGCAACTCCGGTTCTGTCCCTTGTAAATCCTGTAACCACGCGACAGTCGCTTACCCTCTCTGAGTTTATGTCCATGTGTCCTGCAGGAATAACACCACCCATGTACATGTGGCTGAGCAACGTGAACATGCATGGTCCTGTTTACCTAACGCTGCTCTGCAAGTCAGAAAGCAATGCATGAAAGACGGGATGGTCAGTATTGTAAATCAGGTGCAGAGTGGTGGCTCTCTTCTGTTCTTATTACACTATGCCATAATATGCGGTGGAAAACCCAACAGACCAAGTTGGACCCATAGCCAGAAGGCTGTCTTCTTTGAGGACTCAGAGGAGACAGGGTGATCAAGTTCACCTTTGCAGTTCTTCTGGATCAGAATCTTAGTACCCTGTACCCCACCTAATTAGTTTTAAACAGTTTATTCATAATAATAATTATTCTCAAAAAAAGTTTCAAAAACCATAGAAAGAGACCCCCTGTACCTACCACTAATTTCAGCTAACAGTGGACATCTTACATGACTACAATATATTACTAAGAATCAGAAATGTAGATTCAAAGGATAAAAAGATGATATTATAAAATAATGAAATCTTGGAATGGATAAAACAAAAAACTTCCAAATCATGAGAAAAAAATCAGTAAAATTAACTCTATTCTTAAATTCTAAGTAAAATGTGATATATATCTTCAAGTTCTATAAAATAAAAATATAAAATAGTAAAATAAAAAAATAAAATTTCTTCCACAGTACTTATATGAAGACCAAAAATCCAACAGAAGAAAAAAGAGCCAGTTCATGCACATTGTTAGACAATAAAATGGCTAACAGACTTAGTCCATTCAGGCAGCTCCAATGAAATGCCTTCGACTGGGTAACCTATAAACAACAGAATGTATCCTTCACTGCTCATGACTGTGCCACAGACTCAGCAGGTGCTGAAGACCTGTCACGTCTGTGGCATTTCATTCATTGTCCTCACATGGGGAAAGACAGAAAGACACGGACTCTCTGATGTCTCTTCTACAAAGGCACCAACCCTCCTCCCAGTAGTGCAGTCAAATCACCTCCTGGAGGCCCCAACTTCTAATTCCATCACACCAGTAATTCGGTTTCAACAAAGAATTCTGGAGGGATACACACTCAAACCCAGAGCAAGGACAGCTTACAAAGAATCAACTGCACTACAATTAAATAACTCTCATTAAAGTTTTTTTAATGAATTATCTTGGTGATTATCAAAAAGCTTGGCAGAACATGATTTTTCAAGCTCAAGGAAAGCAGATGCCCTCACCCTCTGGTATTGGACAGAAAACCGAGACAACACTGAACAACACCGTGGCAGTGTGTACGATGACGTATAAGGCCCGTATTCTTTAATTCAGCATTTCTATATACTTATTGTACTAGTATATCGGTAGAGATGAACTAAGGCATATAGTTCATTGCTAATCATATGTATTGCTAATAATATGAAAATCTGTAAATTATCACTGATAAACCGGTTTTTATAAACTATAGCAAATCTATGTTAACCCCATGACACTACTCAAAAGTAGGAAGAGAATTCAAATAAACAGAAAGAGTTTTAAAAGGTATGTTGTTAGTTGCGCACGCCTGTGCATGCTGTTATCCCACAGCTCCTTGGCAGGTTGAGGAGAGAGGACTACTCGAGCCCAAGAGTTCAAGGCCAATTAAAAAACATAGTGAAGTGCTCGCTTCGGCAGCACATATACTAAAAACATAGCAAGGGTGCAACCCACTTCCCGGTCCCCTGTCTCTTAGGCAGAAGCTTTCTTTTCTTCAATAAATTTTTCGTATTCTTAACCTCTGTTATTCCAAGAATTCTTCTTCGATTTTAGAGAACACGAACTCACATTTTGTTTTTTTGGGGGGGCGCATACTGGGGATTGAACTCAGGACCTTGTGCTTGCAAAGCAGGCAGCAGAACCACTGAGCTAAATCCCCAGCCCTTCTGAACTCACTTTGGATACCTACCAGGTTTGGGAGTTACGTCTCTTCCCCCTATATCATTCTAGAGTTCTCCCACTGAGATTACTGGTCAGAGGTAAGAGTTTTCTTTCATTTGTTCTAACACTGGTCTTTTTGCTTCATAGGTTGTAACTTGTTTCATAGGCTTTCATTTGTTTCATAGATTCTGTTTTTTGTTTCATATAAATTATTCTGGCCTTTGTTTCAGCTTGTTTTAAAAATGCCTTTGGCCAGGGATTTAGCTCAGCAGCTCGGTGGCCAGCCTTGCAAGCACAAGGACCCGAGTTCAAGGCCCAGTACCAAAAAAAATAAATAAATAAATAAATAAATAAATAAATAAAAAAAAAATAAAAGTGTCTTAATTTTAAATTGTATGCTTTAAAAGTTTACAGATTTCTTGTTTTTCTATGTATCGCATTTTGTTAAAATTATTTTATTCTTGTTTTTTATGTATTGCATTTGGACTTAGTTGCTTCAAAATGCTGTAAAATGGGTGTCTTATGAAATCATCTCAGATAAAGACAGTTCAGGCTTTTATCTGTCCCTTATAAATCCTAAACAAATGGTGGTAATCTGCCAGCTAGTAATTGCCTTTAGGGCAGCTGCCACACTCCGAGGAGCACAGGTTTCTCCAGTTGCCCTCTGGTGAATCCCCAGTCCCACTGCTGCCAGTGGCGGATGGAACATTGACCACACGGGCAGTGGGTTCCTTTGGAGACAGATGTCTGACTGCGTGGGACTAGGGGAAACTGAGGTGACAACTGAGGGGTCACGGCCAGGGCTACTCTCTGGCAGATACCAAAGGTCCCTCAGAAGAAACTAGGTCCCGACAGCCCATCCGGGTAATCCGCAGAAAATCTCCACATCTTGTCCTTTGTGGACTCCTGGGTGAGGTGAAAGGGGGACTCCAGCAGTGATCATCAGGTGCCCTCTGTCGCAGAGTGATCTGAGATGATGTCATCAGAGCCCTTTCTTTTTTTTTTTTAATTGAATTTATTGGTACATTTTAGGGATACAGTACAGTTACGTTCATTACTGGGATCTTGTACCTTTACATGACAGGTCTTGGTTCTCATTTTTCCCCTTGTCCCTGCCCTCCCTTCTCCCCCTCCTCACCTCCCCATTTACAAACACTTTATTTCCATCTTTTCATTTTCTCACATTTTTTCTTTTCCCTTATTCCCTTTCCCCCACCCTTCCCACTTTCCCTACATCTTTAGCCCTTTTCTTCACATTTCACAAATGTTGGTCATCTCACTAGGATCTTATGAACTATTACAGTTTATTCACACCAGAGAAACTATTTGGTATTTACACATGTGTGACTTATTTATTTCACTTAGGAGTGTATCCTCAATATGTATCCATTTTCCTATGAATGAATCTAATTTCTCATTCTTTATGACTGAGTAATACTCCATTTTATAGAAAAAGCACATCGTTATCCAGTTTCCAACTGATGGGCAAATAGGCTGTTTCCAAGTTTTAGCTATTACAAACTGTGCTGCTATAAACATTGGTGTGCATATATCACTATGATATTATTTTAGCTCTTTTGGAAAGATACCCAGCAGAGGGATGGCTGGGTCAAATGGAACCTCTAGTCCCAGCTCTTTGAGGTATCTCCATATTGATTTCCAGAATGGTTGCACCAGTCTGCACTACCATCAACAATGGAGAAGGGTTCCTTTCTCCCCACAACCGCACCAACATTTGTTATTGTGTGATTTCTTGATAGCAGCCATTCTTTGTGGGATGAGGTGGAATCTCAGTGTTGTTTTCATCTGCATCTCTCAAACGACTAGTGATGTGGAACATTTTTTCATATATTTACTTGCTGCTTTTACTTCTTTGTCTGAGAAATGTCTGTTCATTTCAGATGCCCATTTTTTAATTGGGTCTTTATATTTGGGGGGCTGATTGTTTTGAGTTCTTTATATATTCTAGATAATAGTCCCTTGTCTGAGGAGCAGCTGGTAAAAATTTTTTCCCACATTGTAAGGTGTCTCTTAGTTCTGTTGATGGTTTCTTTCGCAGTGCAGAAGCGTTTTAATAAGATGAGATCCCAGTTATTGACCTTTGTGCTAGAGCCCTTTCTTAAGCCTCAGTTAAGAGTTGAGCTTTCTCTACTACTAGTAAGAACGACCTCTAAACAAACATAAAAAACAAATCTTTCATAGATTAAAAATTATCTGAACCTTCTCCCCCTCTCCTAGGCATGGTCCTTACCATTTGTTTGTATAGGGGAGAAAAATGTCTTTTCCAATAGGTTATGGACTCTGGGACATTGACATGCTATTATAAAATGCTATATGGTGATTTTTTTGGATGTTTAACCAGCTTGAACTTTATTTGGACTTTCTCTCTGCTAGTGAGTTCAAAACTCCCCTTAAACTTTTCTCTAACTTGTTGGGAGTTCACTTGAGAATCCCTTGTAGTCAGCCCGCTCCTCCTTCCAGAAAGTCAGACTGAGACAACTCGCAACAACTGTTTGGTCTTACACTAGGGAAAACAGCAATCAGTAACGTGCATTTGTTTTTACCTCTAACTAGAATATGGGACTCTTTTGGTCAGTCTTTCTCTTCCTTCATATGTGTGCAGAGGAAGTTGATAAAGGTGCCTTTACTATGTAGATTGTGGCTGCTAGGAAGATTTATGGGTTGCAAATACTTAGTGAATTTAAAATGGACCCTAAAGGAGTAGCCTTGTCTTGCTACAAATAAAAGTTGCCTAAAAGACTGGATAGACAACAGAAATTTCTCAGAGCTTTCTCCACCCTAGGGCCCAGGGTAGCATCTCTGACTTAGCATCTCTGGAGGTGATCTCTTTTGCAGGAAAAGTGCCCTATTTTCCTCTCTCTCTCTCTCTTTCAAGGAACTAGAAAGCAGTGGTTTAAATCTCTTGGTTTGCTAGCAATACTTCCTTCTCTAAATATGACTGTTCTAGCTGAAGTCAGTTGTAACCTGTGCTGTGAGAGTGCTTACTGGAAAAAGGATATGAGTTACCTGGGGAAGGTAAAATCCCATGCTGGTAAAGAGTAGATAGTCCAGTCTGGTTTTGTTTTCTGGGTCTCTCTACCTATCCTAGAGTGGAAATAAAGCTTGGGGGCCACCCTAGGGGCACAGGAATAAAGCAGAGACTTATGGGACACCATATTTTTTCTCTTATTTCAGATTAGGAACTCCATATCTGAATCTCATACTCCTTCAAATATATTAAGGAACAATTTAGTATTTCTTGACACCTGCACATGGTGTGCCTACCTCCTAAAGCCAAGTTCACAGGGGAAAGTACTACAGTGCTATCTCACAATTAGAATTATATGGCAAAAGAGAGAAAATGGTCAAAATTGTCTTTATGTTGATATTTTCTTTACATTAAGAAGTAATTCTTAGGCTGGAGATTTAGTTCAGTGATGCCACCACCTACCTCGCAAGCACAAGGACCCGAGTTCTACCCCCAGTATGAAGAAAAAAAAAGTAATTCTTGCTCATGTTCAAGTGTGAATGTAATGACAGACATCTCACCCTTAAGATATTCAGTACCTCTAAGCCTGAGGCTATTCCTCACCCTTTAGAACCTGAGAACAAAGATTCTAAGACAACTTTAAACCTTGACCACCAGGTGCTGAGGATGGAGTATCTAGGCCAGCCATACTTAAAACCTCCATGAGGCTATATCCATCCTTAGCTAAGTTGTTCAGGTCCCTCAAGGACAATATCCTTTGCAAGAAGTAAATAGCAAATATGGGACTATCTGTATTTGTGTGTCTTTTTCTCAGTGATCTAATACAGATTAAATGAGACCTAATAAAAGTTTTTGGATGACCCTGATACGTACATTGAGGTCTTTAGCGAACTTACTCGACCTATAGACTAGATTAAGATATAATGTTGCTCTTAAATCAAATATTGATTTCTAGTGAAAGACAAGCAGTATTACAAGCTGCTACCTACATTTAGAGATAAATATTATCTTAATTTTGGAAGCTCAAAAGACAGGCAACCAGGGCAATAACTGGTTTCTACTGGAACACAAGCAGTTCCTATACAAGACTCCTACTGTCCTGCCAATCAGATAAGAGATTAAAATAGAAGACATTTTCAGGCATGCATTGTTAAAGGTCTAAGAAACATGAGAATTAAGCCCTGCAGTTATTTTAAATTGTCAACTATTTATCAGAGAGATGAGGATATCCCTACATCCTGATTTGATAAAAGGAAATACTATAGCTTTTCCCAAGTCAGTCTTGCAATATGTAGATGGTCTAGTATCTTATGCCCCCTCAGAAGAACTTTCTTAGCCAAGACATCTGTGTTCTGCTGAATTTTCTAACAGACAGAGGTTATAATGTTTCTAGGTCTAAGGCACAATTTTGTAACCTTGAGGTAAAATACTTAGGCCTTATTACATCTAAGGAAACCCAAAGACTGGGGGAAGAAAGAATTAAACCAATTCTTTCTCTCCACAGCCCAATATCCTAAAACCACTAAGGAGATTGTTAGAAATTACAGGCTTTTGTCACCTTTAGATAGCAAGATATAATGAGACTGTGTGACCCATCTATCAGTCTATTGAAAAACCCAAAAGACAGCCCTATATTAACTGGGGAATCTTATTCCCAGACTGCATTCCAGAAGCTTAAATAAGCACTTCTAAGTGCCTACCTACAGGACACCATTTCAGTTTTCATGCTAGTAAAAGGTAAGACTTGGCTTTAGGAATGTTTTTACGAGATCAAAGAGCTGCTCAATAACCTGTAGGGTATTTAAATCATAAATTAGATGTTATACATTCAAAATAATTTATTTAAAAAGAAAGCCCTAAACAATACAGTTAGAACACTTTCACTCCCTTTCAAGAGGTTAAAAAGTAGCCATTCGGGTTCTTTAATTATTGGTTTATTTTCCGCTTGCCAATGCCACTGGAGTCAATCATAGCCTTTGTCTCTAGAGATATGTTCTGCTAAGGATTGCAGATCAACTCCAGAAAAACTCCTGACCTTAAATGTCTTTCTACACCTGAGATGGTTAAGATTTAGTTCTTAGGCCATACTCACAGGCACTCTTCTGTCCCTTCTCCACTGCCCCGCCCCTGAGAAGTAACACAGTTCTCAACAGTGTTTGCTTCAAGGCACTTCCCTCCTCTGTGGTTGCTGGATTTCAAGACAAGGCTTTCAGAATGGTGAGTTTCCCTTTCCTAGAACCCTTCCAGAGTAATGCTGACCTTCACTTATTTCTGGGCCGTATAGAAAACTGGTCTAAGCTTAATCCTGAATCTCTTGAAGGCTAAATGTAAGTTTTAGTCCAGATTTATCTGTCTTTCAGCCCTCAGATTAAATTAGGGAATGAAAAGAAAAGCTAACCCAGCTCTGGCCACTTCCTTGTACCTCTAGTCTCCCACCACTGGCACGGGATGAGATAAAGTCTAAGAGACTCCTTAGCTTGGGCACAGAACAAAAAGGATAATCGGAGATGCCCTCTTCTCTTTGATTCATCTCAAAATAAAAGACGGCCATAGGTAGACATCGACGGTGCGTCAGGTGGAGGCTTCACAGGCCTTCTTCCCTCACTGCGTGGAATTCATACTTGGCTCCAAGGAGGGTCACCCAGTCTCTTCTACACGCAAACCTGGCCCGAGTGGGTCCCCCTGGAGATAGTTTCAGTTACCTGTAACAGTCCGTCCCTTTAGAGAGAGCACTCTATGTGGCTGTCAGCAGCCATGAGAAGCCTGTGGAGCTCGGCATTCCAGCCAGATAAACTGTCAGCTCGGGGCCCATCTTAAAGCTGTCTGCTTTCACAGGTGTAGGAGATTTTTGCTCCTTTTGGTTCTTTTTACAAAAGATCTCTGTTAATTGATCTACAGAGTTCTGACTAGTCTTGTTTACACTGATAAACCTGAGAATTATAAAAGTTATTATAATTCAACTTGGCCAAATACATCTGAGTGCACTCTAGTTTACAAACAAGTTGTCTTGTGTGTGTGTCTGTCTGTCTGTCTGTTCAGTTTGTTACAACAGGTACAACTGTTTTGTTTGAGATTTTCTTCTTTTAACATTTCGGATTTTTAAAGATGTCTGCCTGCAACGCAGGTTGGCTTATAGATAAATGTCACTAAAGACGTGCTTCCCCCAGGTTTCCAGATGATCCAAATAATGTCAACTGGTGTTACAAATACAGTACATATTGTTGTCTATGTATAATAACTCAGAAATCTTTCATTGTGTTAATAATAATGTGTTAATTGTTATGATCTGGCTCTCACAGGGCATCTAAAAATTTGTTAATGTAATTTGAAAAAAGACTCTTAGGCCTAGGAAAACTCCTGGACAGGACTCCCCTTGGTAAATGAAGGAGAGGCTGCCTGGAAAAAAAATTATTACAACCTTAGTTCATAAAGAGGACCCCAATAATTTCCATAGCCTGTGGAAAATACATTGCTAAACATTATTGTGATATGTATACATTGGTCATGTTCAAACAGCTAAATTTTCTATGGGAAAATGATCAGGTTTTATTTAAAATACTCTCGGTATGAGACAAAATTAAAAGACAAAGGGTTTCATGTAACTGCTACTCATTGTTATTTCATGGTGTATGTATTCATGCCTTCTTGGTGTACAAGTCTTCTAGGATATTGTTTATGGTAAAGATCTTCTTGACTCAGGTATCTGCCTTTCTTGCATTCCAGCTCCTTGTGATAAGAGGTATGAGATAACCAGTCATGATATAAACCAGCTTGAGATGACCGGTCAAATAATAGTTTTCTTAAAACTTTATATGATGTTTGTTATATGTGTCACCACATTTAGGATGCTCAGTCACCAAACAGTTGAAACAATGTATATATAACTGGTGTCTGTTAACATTCTGCAGGGATTAAACTACAAGAACAACCATGGTTGATAAGAAATAACAGCCCCACAACTATGATTTATATTTCGAAGTGCTTAATGCCCAGACAAAATTGTAATAATTAAGCTCACTGCTCCTACTGCACTACTGTCACTGATCTTCTCTTCTGGGTATTCAACAAGTAAAGTTTGGAGACCAAAACTAGAAAGGTAACTGGGCTATGAGGACAACCAATATTTTGGCCCTGGCCCCTCAAGGTCTACAAGAACCAGGACACAAAGGAACCTTTTTCCTACAGGATCCTACATCTTTGGTAAGTCACTCAACCTCCTAAGCAGGAGATTGCTGGGCATCAGAGGACAAATATACCATGTGCCAAAGGAGGGTCACCATGAGGGAAAAGTTTCCCATGCTTTCACTGAAAGCAATATGGTCAGGCAAGGCTGTGACCCATCCTGATGGCTGACACTGACAGAGGAGCTGAGAGGCTCTATGCTTGGTTCAGAAATAATGCCAGAAGAGACTTATTTGACCTTCATAGATGGCAAGAGGTTCATGTTGATTGGCACAGGTCTCACTTTAACTTGGTATTAAATACCCAGCAGAAAAGAGTAACCAAAGAGGTATAAAATAATGCCATAGTAATAAAGCTAGATACAAAAAGGGGCTCCAGTCATTGACCCCTTCTGGCAATTTTCAGCTCTACCAGTAACTGAACGAGGTTATGGATCATTAGGAAAAAAACTATGGTAAAATCTATGAGAGCTCAGCTTGAGTTTTATATTTCTTAGCAAAATTTGTTCTTCAAATTGTCTCTTATCTTACAGCTAAAACTAGAGCGACCTCTAAGACTCATAGGTTCAATCACTATTTCAACTTCTAAGTGTGACTTTCTCCCCAACCTGTCCTTTTCTTCTAGTGTGCTCATGCTTAGATTCTGCATACTCTGAGCTCTTAATCTCTTGAGGCTGCCAAACTCCAAGCAGTCATACAAATGGAACCAATGACAAATGTGCTAGACTTCTTTTACTGACATCTACCAGATTGACCTTATTAACAGTTTAAAACTGCTAAACTGTACAGTATGACTTCTATGTTAGAGTCTGAAGTCCCCTGGACCTCCTCCTTATCTTGTTTGTGGGCTATATTCATAGCAATCCTGCTGACCTTATAATTTGGCCAATGCATTCTTTTTTTGTTTTTGGTACCGGGGATCAACCTTGGGACCTTGCATATTCTTAACTGTTTCTTTGGCTTTGTCTCCTCCAGCCCTAAAAGCTATGCAGCTACCAAGATGACAATGCCAGGCAGCTACCAAAGGCCTTTAGATAGACCCTCTATAGAGTAACTCTAACTGATGAGCAAAACTATGACCCTCTTCAGCTGGAAGTAGCCAGAGCTGTCTTTGCCCTTTGCCCCCTCCCAGCAATTAGGGGTACTTCTTCAGAGGGCAGAATATTGCAGACAGGCAAGTTAATTAGATATTTTGTAGGCAGTTAGACAGGGCTACCCTCAAGGAGCCAATACAGCATGGAGCCAACATGGAGGACAATCAAGACACACTCACTGAAGGCCAGAATTGTAAAAGGAGAGAAATTACTATACCCTCATGCTTCCTCTGGAATAAATAATAGTGACTAATACTCTAAATAGGTATCACCTGGGTGGGGGGCCAAGATCTTAACCCAGCCTTTCCAGGAAATATCCCTGATCCCCACCCTTACTGAAAATCCTTATATGCTTGCTACATGACTTGCTCCTCCATTTGACTCCGATTTAATCAGTATTACCTGGGTGACTCTACTTGTTCTATTCTTATTTGGTCATGATTTTGCCCCACCTCATGCCCACCTTGTAATTTTCCATTGGGTCTTACAGTTTTTTCCCACTTTTTACTCACCTCACCACATGGCTTTGCTATATAAAACATCTTTGAAAAGTGGGGTGAGTAGACAACCTACTTTCTGGTACCCCTTCTGTCTCTCTTAGACAGAAGCTTTTTTTCCCCTCAATAAATTTTTCCTACTCTTAAAAGTAAAATAAAATAAAAACATAGCAAGACCACATCCCTAAAAACAAAACCAAAAATTAATATTAAGTGCATAAAGTATACAAGTGTGTATGTTGTTGCTATGGTCTGAATATGGTCAAAGGTTCATGAGCTCGGGGCTTGGGTTCTAATGTGGTGGAGGTAAAATGAGGAAATTTTAAGAGGGGAGCAATTAAGTAGAAGACAGGTCACTGAGAGATTCACCTTCATGAATGAATCAATAGTGTCCAAGAAAATGAATCAAGTGTCATAAGAATGAATGAGTCCCAGGCAAAAATAAATTATTATAAAGCAAACCTGGCTGCTGCGCAGCTCATTTTCTTACTTCCTGTCTACTCTCACAATCTTCCACATGCTCCTGCCATTGTGACGCCACCTGGCATGGGGTCATCATCAAAGCCAGTGCCATTCACTCTCTGAACCTCCACAACTGTGACCAGATGCACCTCTTTTCTTTCTAAAGTACGGGGCCTTGTACGGCTTGTTACATCAATCCGACACACTACCACACATGCTTGCATTTGTGTAAGCCTCTCTTAAAAAGTATTCACAAATAGTTTGTGAAAAGAATTGGCGCAGATGGCTCTACCAAAACAGTAATAGTAATTAAGACTTGAAAAATCAATTTCCTAGAAAAGAAATCTTCACTATTTCTCTGCCACAATCTTCTCTAGTTTTTTCACAGCTATTTCCAAGTTTCCACTTAACCATGTATTCAAGCATTCCACAGTTCTCAGAAATATTCTAATTTGAATTTAGACAGACAGACACATACATATATGATAGATAATAGTTAAAACTATCTTCTAAACTCCATCCCAAAATGTAGTGAGACAAATAGCTAGTCTTTTCTGTTAGTAACTATTAATTGTAATTAAGAGATGTGTGGTAATTTAACATTTATAATTTAATGCCAACCTTCACTACATATAATGTTATGGTTTATATCCAGATGTCTCCAGAAAGCCTCATGAATTTATAGGTATGGCTTTTCAGAGGTGGCTGGAACAAGGGTGTGTGAATGTAGACTAAATGTATGTGGTAATTAAATCAGTCCACCGATTAGTTCAGCTTAGTTCTGGGTGTGGATAATGGGAAGTCCCACCCTGGGTGTGGGTGGCACCAACCAATAGCCTTGTAGCCTGGATACATAAAAAGGGACAGATGACAGGTGCAAAGCTGCCTCATGGCCTTCTGCCTGGCACAGTATGAACCACTTCTCCTCTCTGATGCCCCTCTGCCACGCCACGCTCCTTGGACTCAGCTGACTATGAACGGAAACCTCTATAAACTCTGAGCCAAAAAGCCCTCTGTGCCTTTGATTTGGGTGTCAGACACTCAGCCGTATGGCGGCAGCATCTTCCAACGGCAGTGTTCTACAATAAGCCAGGAATTCAAGAGGGACTCAGAATTCTCTGGGTCATACTAGTTTTGTCAGGTTGCACTTATTCCATGAGAACATTTTATAACTCATGTTCTTTCCCTATGTAGATCTTGAACTATAAAGCTTCTGGTGAAGGTTGAGAAAGAACTTTATAAGCTGGAACATGTACTTCAAGTGTATGTGATGCTTAGGGATGTCTCCACTGAAGTTACTGTGGTAACAATTTTTCTCATACCATTGTTTCTTATATAAACTTATAAATTTTCACTAAAATCCAATGCAAATTTTGGCTTTACTATTTGAGTTCACATAAAACAGACCCGTTCTTAGTCTCCAATCTTGTTTCAGTTATGCTAGAGATACTAAAACAGAACAAAAAGGATCACACTGCTGACCAATTCAATTTCACTTATGTATCTGATCTCATCTGAATATACAAAAATTATGACATTTTAAACAGCATCTTCTAATGTATGTGCAGAAAGAAAATTTCCTGCTTTTAGGAAGATTCATTCCAAATATGAAGACCAAAATAACATTTTTCCTAAAAATAAATAAGCAAATAAAGAATACAAAGACTGTTAGACAAATGTTTTCATTTCTTTTCAAATCTCATGTATTGTTAAAAAATTTATTCTAACAATACTTGTATCTACTTTAATTTATTTAACTCATATTTTATGTTGAATGAAATATATATAACGAACAGAATTTTCTTATAATATGATAATATAAATACAGATGCTCCTGAACTTACAATTAAGTCATGTACTAAAAGTTGAACATATTGTATGTCAAAACCTGTATGCGATGCACCCACCCTACTAGACTTCATAGCTCAGTCTGCTATAGGTTAAACATGCTCAGAATACTTTCAGTAGCCTAAAGTTGGGCAAAACCATTTAACACAATACCTAATTTGCTGAACACCTCACATACACATAGGAATGGGTCTTTTGTAGATGTGATGAGATGCAAAGTAAAAAACACAATATACAAAGGATGTTGCATCAGCCGGTGACTCTGATTGTGCGGCACATGGGGACCTATGGCTTGGTGCTATAGCCACTCATCATAACAGAGCGTCATACTATATATCACTACCCCAAAGAAAGATCAGAATTCAAAGTATGCTTCCTACAGAATGCATACCATGCTTACACTAACATAAAGTAAAAAAATCATGAGTTAAAACATAGGGACTGTTCTTCTTTTATTCTAGATACAGGATAGCAAAAATACTCTTCAGCCCAATTGAACAATAATGAATTCAGTGTGTTTACACTCAGATACTCTATAGTTATATGTTATTATTTGAATGTACTAAGTAAATAAATAAAATTTACTATTATACCACAATTAAACTTATACTCGGTATACTTACTTCTAGAAATCTATGCCAAAGAAATTTATCTCAAATAAAAAACTATTTATGTAAAACTATTTTGAAGTATTATTATAAGCAAGTGCCAAAATTAGAGGCCACATGAAGATCAAATACTTATTCACCCAGAAATAAATGTGTTTTCTCCACAGGAGAATCAGTTGCTGACAAGACAGGCACTAACTGTTCTCTACTCCCTGTCTGTTGACTAAATGCAGAAAATTCTGAGACCACAGAATTTCATGTGGAGCCTCATGTGGAAAGAGCATGGGTCCCTGAGCAACTGCTCTGAAGCAAGCCACCTGGGAAGCCATTTATATCTGCACGGATCTTTTATAGCAGCAAAGAACAGACTTTCATGGGATTTTTTAAGCCACTGAAATGCTGAGCTTAACAAAACAGCAAGTGCAATGCTAAATAACACAGCAATAACACTCAACAGTACAGAATGATCAGGGAAGCTGTAGTATAACCGAACAGCTAGATAATACCCTAATATATGACTGACATAATAACTGTATGTTCAGAATATATAAGACAAAATACTCTGGAGGGGACAGTGGAAAGCAGAGGACATTATAAGCTATAAAGAATGGATACTTTAAATTGCTGTTTTTACTCTTCCTTATATTCTGGTTTTCATTATAAAGTATATGGATGAATATTAGGGACAAGTTATACCAAGAATCCCCTGCCCATACCATCAAACTTGGGCAAAACTTGGTCCATGTTATGGTCAGATATTTTTAACCACTCAGGACTAGTCCTGCCTCACAACACTATCTATAAATAATAGGAGAGAACTGTCTATTGCTAAGATTTTTCTTCAAAGCTAAATGGAAACATCTAAATTCTGTAAGTGGAAATCGTGGCTTCATTTGCAATGATGACTTTATACTTTATTAGTCACATGATTATATCAATTTCACTTTGCATTGACAAAAAGAAATCTAACTTTTTTATTAAAAAGTATCATGTCCCAAGTACAAGATAATGTAGAAGCAGCCTTCCTGAATCATATCTCAACATTCTCTCAGTCCTATTAGCTTTAAAAATCTGAATCTTACAACTTATTACCAACTAACTGTGCCTCTATCACTATAATCATCTATCCTCACAGATGTCAGTATCACTGGGGCAGGCAACACATTACACCCCTGTGTGCCCCAGCACAGTGTGGGATACATGAAAATTATTTACCACCCACTAAACAGTTTTAAATGCCTATTTATCCAAGGACACTTGTTCTGTTTGAATTTCACTACATTCCTTTTCCAGAAATTATCTATTCTCCTACCACATCCAACTTCCAAGTTCTTGGACCAGTATCACTGAAGTGCTCAGCCTTTTGCTCCAAACCAATACGCAGAGCAAACCATATAAAAAGCAACAGAGATCTAACTTGAGATTCTTAGGCTAATGACACAGCTATCACAGAGTGGAATGCTTTATGAGAAGAATGTTACTAATGAACAGCAAACGTGAACACATTTTTAAGATTTTACCAGGTGTGTACATCTGTATGAATGTGGCAGTTTCTTTGTTTGGTGTTTGCTGGAGCTGCTTAAGACTTCCGCCAGTGGAGGGACCACACTGCCTAATTACTGTAGTGCATTTGTCCTACACCTAAGAACCCACAGCTCCCTTCTTTATTATCTTCTCCCAGAAAAACAGAATCATGACACAGAACCTGAACTCAACGCAATTACGAAACTTTCAAGCTGCAATAAAAGGAAGAAGTTCCTTGCATTGCTCGTAAAGCCTGCTTTCCAGAAATAGATCTGAAACATACAGGTGGTCCACAGCCAGGAAGTCTGTATTCCTGTCACCAAGTCACCACTAATAAGAGAAAGGACACCTCTGTATCAACTAGGAATGTTTCCTTATCCGCTAAAAGGAACTCGCATTGCCCCCAAGGAAGCCAACTCTTCCAATCTCACAGAAGTCTAACAGGAACTCACCACAAACCTTCGCCTGGCACAACACATGTAAGAAAGCAATTGAGTAGCCCAGCAACTTAGCTCTACTTAATGGATTATTGGTCTTCGTATTTCCGCCCTATCCCCTACACTCTACGCTCTAGACAGAAGCTTCAGTAAACCTTCAAAACTATGTCAGGTGACATCAGTCCTCTTCTGAATCTCTGCCTTGGCTCCCCATTTCACTCCATATAACCATGGCCTATAAGGGGGCAATCTGTCCCTCCCCCACCCTGTGATCGCCAACACCTGCTCTCTGCTCCCTCACTCTGCACCAGGAACAGGGGCCTTGCTGCTGTCATTCAAACAGTGGAGGGCACCCAAAAGCCTGCAATGACAAGCCCCACTATTTTTTCCTGTCTCTTCCCATAAAGCACTGTTTTGGGGAAAATGCCAACTTAAGCACAACATAAAATCATGCTCAGAAACACTCCAGTGCTGCACCTAGCAATGTTATAGGAAGACACTGGACATATGTTACCATTTATTTATTGCAATAATAATTTTACAAGATGGGTGTTGCTGTGAGTGCCTCTACTGTGAACATTCTGGGAGGCCAAGATGAGAAAATCACAGGCTCACAAAAATGTAGTAGTAGTAGTAGTGCAAATTTGGGGCCTCTTACAAAGAACAAGCGAACTTCCACAGCAGTCCCTTTCCTAGCTGTTATATAAGTACTCTGCAGAGCTAAGATCTGAAGCGGGAACCACGTGGAGGCTCTGCTGCCTCCACGCCGGTGCTGTGTCCTGACTGGACGCAGCCTCCTTAACTGAAACTTATGGCCTGGAACTTCCTGTGTTAGGAAGGAAATTAACCATTAGTACTTGGCAACATCGACCAAGTCCTAGGCAATAAATTGTATAACACTGTCTTCACTGATCATCACTAAACAGCTAAATTATTATTTTAACCTAATATGAAAACAGCTCTGATGTCGTTGGTGTTAAGGAAAACTCGCCCTGTACATGTTATCCACTCCCACTCCTAAACAACTGGTGCTTTACCCTGCAGTTTAGATCACATTTATGGAAACTTAGTTTAATTTCATCACATAACTTAGAAGGCAGAGATAGTTACAGAATTCAGAACAAGGTGTTCTGAATTAAAGAAAAGCAAACCGTAGTCTAGGGCATCAGAATCCACTGTCAACACCACTCTTCCACCCTTCTCTACTGCAGCCTTCCAAACCCGCTCCACGTGAGGTGGGCCATCAAACTTCAAAGAAACGGAGTAATTCTAGCTTTACATGAAGCATCAGGGCAAGGGAAAATTATAGATCTGTGATTCTAATTTAAGACCAAAGAGTTAAAATGCAAGTCAGAACACAACATTTAATTCATCTACCCTTGAGCTACTTAGCAAGATACACAACAAATCTCAGAAAGTAAAAGAAAAAAAGCACTGGATGCTGGTAGTAATCAGAAATGATCTCCAAGTCCTTTTTTTAAGTGGTTTGATACAAAAATGTATACATAGAGTGTAGGCCAGGGTGAAAGGGCAGAAAAAGTAATGACGGATTTCCAACCAAATCACTGCTTCCTTCAGCCCTGAGTTGTGAATCAGAGATGAGAGCAAGAAAAAAACATGAAGAAAGAATGGACAGAAACTTTCCAAATTTAATTAAATCTTTAAACCCACAGATTTAACAAGTTCAGTTAACCACAAGCACACACAAAAACACACCACCAATGACAGAGTAGAAAACTGCATCATTAATAAATTGCTCAGATATAGTATTAAAAGGAAATCTTAAAAACAGCTGGGGGCATGGTCTAAGGAAAAGCAAGAAAGATTGCAGTGACAACAGATTTTTCATTGGAAATGATGCAAATGAGCAGACAGTGGAGCAGCAGGCTCAGGCACTGAAAGAAGGACAAATACATGACACCTGTTAGTGTACATTTAGCAAAAATATATTTCAAATATAAAGGTGGAATGAAAAAAATTTATTAAAAAAAGCTAAAGAATTCATCATCACAGCCCTGCCCAAGAAATGTTAAAGGAAGAAAGCAGAAAAAGTAGGAATTTTGCTTAAGCAGAAGAAAGAGGGATAACAGATAGAAATATGGGTTTAAACAAGGGAAGGAAAACACTGGAAACGGTAACTACCTGGATAAATAGAAAAGACTGCTTTCATTTTCTTAAAATATAAATGATTTTTAAAATGAAAATAGTAACAATGCAATGTGGGTTTTATATCACATGTATCAGTAAAATATTACGGAAATGATCTGATAGGAAATGGAAATACACAACTACATATGTGAAGTAGTAAAACATCACTTGAAAGTAAATTAAGTATGCTATGATAAGAGTTAAGTATGTATGTATATGTTAGATATATAAGTTAAATATGCAACACGTTTGCATATAACCATTAAAAACTAAAATGAAAAACTATAGCTAATACATCAACAGAAAGATGAAACAGAATCAATACAAAAAGAAGACAGAAAAAGTAATAAAGGGAACAAAGAAAGATAGGATAGAGAAAACACATAACCAGATGATAAAGTTATCCACACTGACAACTGTAATTAAATGTAAATGTAAATGCTTTGATAATCCAAATTAGAAACAGAGGTTGTCATACTGAATACAAAAGCAATACCAAACTACATACCACCTACAAAGCTGCATTTTAAATATAAAAACACAGATAATTTAAAAAGAAAAGGTTAAAAATATTATGTACCATGATAACCATAGTCAAAAAAAGAAAGAGTGGCTATAATAATTAAGTATATTTATTATCTTTTTTTTTTTTTTTTTTTT